>NC_035108.1:178000175-178304342 GCF_002204515.2 Aedes aegypti | reverse complement strand
CGAAGACGAAACGACTGGTTCGATGAAGAGTACCAGAAGGTGACAGACATGGAGAATGTCGCCAGAAGCCGTATGCTTGTGGCTGGTACCCGACAGAACAGAGAGCGGTACAGGGCAGCGAGAGCCGAAGAAAAGCGAATCCACCGCATAAAGAAAAGGCAGCACGAAGAAAGTGTGGCAGCTGAAGCTCAAGAAAGCATGAACCGGAATAATATGCGGGGATTCTATGCAACGGTCAATGGTGCGCGGGACAATACCGTACCAGTGCCCGCCATGTGCAATGATCGGGAAGGGAATTTGCTGACCGATAAAACGGCGGTGGCTGCCAGGTGGAAGGAGCACTTTCAGCAATTGTTGAACGGTGATAACGGAAATGTAGCGAGGAACAGGATGAACATAGATGACGATCAAGCTGTGGACCCACCGACCATAGGAGAGGTTAAAAATTCTATCAGCGAGCTGAAGAACTGTAAGGCTGCTGGGAAGGACGAGATCCCGGTTGAGCTTCTCAAGCACGGAAGCGAGCAGCTTTACCAGTCGATCCACCGAGTACTGCTGAAGGTATGGGAGGACGGCTGGTTGGATGGCCTCATCCGCCCTATCTACAAGAAAGGGCACAGACTGGAGTGTGCCAATTACAGAGGAATTACCCTGCTGAATTCGGCGTACAAAATTCTGTCGCGCATCCTGTTTAACAGACTGAGACCGCTCGAGGAGTCCTTTGTCGGCGAATACCAAGCTGGTTTTCGTGAGGGCCGTTCTTCGACGGACCAGATGCTTAGCTTGCGAATGATCTTAGACAAATTCCGGGAGTATAACTTGCAGACTCACCATCTGTTTATTGATTTCAAGGCGGCGTACGACTCAGTGAAAAGAAATGAGCTTTGGCAGATAATGTCTGAAAATGGTTTTCCGGCGAAACTAATTAGGCTGATACGTGCTACGCTGGATGGTTCGAAATCAAGTGTTCGGATCGCAGACGAGGTGTCGTTCGTGACATTAGACGGATTGAAGCAGGGAGACGCACTTTCGAATTTACTGATCAACATTGCACTCGAGGGTGCTATTAGGAGATCTGGCGTGCAGAGAAATGGCACTATTATCACAAGGTCGCACATGCTCCTTGGCTTTGCGGACGATATAGATCTAATTGGAATCGATCGCAGGTCAGTGGAAGAGGCCTTCGTGCCTCTGAAGAGGGAGACAGCGAGGATAGGTCTGACCATTAATTCTACCAAAATGAAGTACATGGTTGCAGGTAGAGACAGAGTCAGGCATGGTGGTGTAGGTGCTGAGGTAGTGTTTGATGGGGATGTGTTTGTTGTTGAAGAATTTGTTTACCTTGGAACACTTGTGACATGTGACAACGACGTTTCCCGCGAAGTGAAAAGACGTGTTGCGGCTGCGAATGGGGCCTTTTACGGACTACGTAACCAGCTTAGATCCCGCAGCTTGCAAACGGAAACAAAATTCGCCCTGTATAAAACATTGATTTTTCCGGTGGCTCTCTACGGGCACGAAGCGTGGACTTTGAAAGAGTCAGACCGGAAGGCTCTCGGTGTTTTCGAGCGTAAAGTGCTGCGGACAATACTCGGTGGGAAACTAGAAAATGGTGTGTGGTGCAGACGCATGAATCACGAGTTGTATCAAGTGTACAAAGATGCGAATATTATCAAGCGTATAAAATACGGCAGACTTCAGTGGGCTGGTCACTTAGTGCGAATGTCGGAAGAAAGAATTGCGAAAATAATACTCAGCAGGGAACCAGGTAGAGGTCGGCGGCTTCGGGGAAGACCACGAATACGCTGGCTGTACGCAGTGGAAGAGGACCTGGCGACCCTAAACGTTCGGGGCAACTGGAGAAGTTTCGCCCAAGACCGACGAAGATGGAGCTCTACAATACGCCCGGCAATGGCGTGACGCTACGCTGTAGCCATCAAGGTATCAAGGTAGGTTATGGTACGCGGCAAAACGTGGAACTATACAGACAAGCGGAAACAGCAAACCCGTCTTTTCTGGGAGAAAAACCACCGTCTGGAAGTGTTGGAATGCCAAGAAATGGAGTTGCTGTACCGTTCTCAAGAAACACTGAAGTTCTATCAGAAGCTAAACACATCCCGCAAAGGCTTCGTGCCGCGAACTGAAATGTGCCGGGATAAGGATGGGAGCATCTTGACAACATCAGGTTCTAGAGATATCATATGTTACAAATTTTGCATCCCTATCCCTCATAGGCGATAGGGAAGACAACACGATCACAACGGAGTGGTTCCCGAAAGGTGCAGACGGTAGATATTTAGATTTCACCTCTGTTAGTCCTTTCATACACAAAAACAATACAATAATAGCACTAGTAGATAGAGCCTTAAAGTTAACTCATGCTAAGTATCGGGTAAACACGTTGAAAACGGTTAAACAAATTCTCACAGGAAACAACTACCCGTGTTTCCTTGTAGAAAAAGTTATTAGGGAAAGACTACACAAAATGTACAATACACTACAAGACAAGGAAAACGCTACGAACAATTTTATAACGATACCATATATTGAAGGACTAGGTGAAAAGCTATTTAGATATCTAAGACAACACGACTTTAAGGTGGCTTATAAACCAGTTGACAAAATTAAAGATGTACTATTTACAAAAACTAAAGACAAAATATCTAAAGACAAAAACATAAATGTAGTATATGAGATTCCTTGTGGTGCATGTGAAAAATCGTACGTTGGTGAAACAAGTCAATTTCTGTGTAAACGTCTAAGTCAACATAATTATAATGTAAAAACAAAAATCATATCTGGTACAGGATTGTCACAACACACTATAGAAGAAGGACATATTTTCGACTTTGACAAGGCAAAAATACTTGACAAAGTTACAAATAGCTACACTAGATTAATAACAGAAACTTTTCACATTAAGATACGAGGCGATGATAATGTTGTAAACAAACAGAAAGACTCTGCCAATTTTAAGACGGCGTACAACTCTATTATAACTAAACTTAAATCTATTACCAACACATGACCAGAAGATATTTGTATGTATGTTGTATGTAGAAATTTATGTATTATGATGTTTGTAAAAGTTATGGCCGTCCAACTGTAAACAAACGGCTAGAAGATTGTAAGGTGTTAATTTTATGTTTTTGATGTGTTCTAAATGTTAAAAAATATATTTTAGAGTCCGCAGAAGATGGTCGTAGGCCAGTAAAACGACCGAAACGTCCGGACAATCTGGCAATTTATTTGTACGTTAATTCTCGCCGAAAACAAATCGATGATTCACTGACACATAGTTCATATAGTGCAAGTCGCCCCTACCGGCCAAGTTCTCAACTAAAAGGATGATCCTCAACTCCTAAAGATAGATCGTACTGAGTTCTGAAACCGCACTGTTCCATCCCTTAACGCAGATATTCAACAACACCCCCAAACTGATGAAATCCCAAAAACCCTGGGTCTACTATAACGCTCTAGTGTGTTTTATAGGAGTGCGCGTTATAGGAATGCGTTTAATAGGAGATCCGACTTAATAAATAAAATAATTCATAACGACGCTGGCCAAGTCCTTATGTTCATCGGGAAAAGGAAGGAAACCGGAGATTCTCCAGCATTTCCTACTGCTACCATGGAAGTAGGAGTGTTTTGTTAGTGATGGATGGGGTAGTCGTCTGTAAGGATACCACTGTAGTAAGCGGTTAAGTCAATTTATTATCGATATTGAATACCTTTCCCCTAAAAAGTAAAAAAAAATACTGACAGCAAAAGTCGTAATAAAAAAGCGTTATGGAGATATTGCAAAACCTGATTTAGTTATCAGTTTGGTGTTCGTAAAATATGCATTGAGGCAGCTCAGTTAAACCTATTTCAGGTGGTAAGTAATGAAAATTATTTGGTATGGAATACAGTCACCCCACAGTTATGGATCAACTAAGGGTCATTTTTCGGAACAAAATATTACTAAAAATCATTGGTGAAATTACCTTCCTGACACTGCAGAATATAGTTGTTTTTGAGAATGCACCTCAAAACTAGAAATTATTACCCAAAAAGTGTCGATTTCATTAGAAATTCCAAACGATGTCCACCCCACAGATGTGGATCAGTGGAAGATCCTCCTCTTATTATGAATAAAAACGAATCATATTATGGATCAAAGCACCATAACAGCAATTTATCTGCGAGGTAAACGTATGCATACGTTTTGGCGTTTCTTTCGGAATCGTCTTAACTTTGATTCATAACTGTGGTATGCGTTTCAATAGGGTAACTCGTTGTAATACGCCCCAACGGGACAATACGCCCCTCTTCATTTTCACGGGATTGAGGCTTCTTTCACACGTAAATATGATTACATGTCTTAAATATTCGCGAAAAAATGATGTTGCGCATACATGTTCTTTGAAAAGTATAAACAATCAATAGAAATTCTAAAAATATCGAAAATCAGGTTTTTGGTTTAAAATTTAGCTTTTGATAAGCAAGCTTCAGGGTGAATGAAGCCCATTCTTTACTATTGTACTTAACACAAAAACTTTTACCGGAAGACGACTGCTGATGGACCCGTTTAAGATTGGCAGGTGGTGGAATTCTCCTTGGAAACATTTATACAACGCTGTAGACCTTTTTTCTATGAGAGGGGCATATTGCCCGGGTTGTTTTGAAACGTAAACATTGGGACCGTTTACAAAAAAAACATTAGCTACTGCGATAGAGCAGTTTTTCCTTAAGGGGGGGCGTATTACACCTTTTTACCTTACCCCACAGTTATGAATCAACGCTTCTGAGAATACGGTTAACATTTTATTTCCTACGGATGGAAGAAATATGCTTAAGCATATTATGATTGATTGCGATGCTGAACAGAATTGTGGTTCACGTAGGTAAAATGTGTTCTGCGAATTGCACCTGTATTTGAATGAGATATTCCTGTTTCAATTCAGCTCTGATCCATATCTGTATGCTATCCATAACTGTGGGGTGACTGTACCTTAGTTTCGTGTTTTCTCCTCATAAGTTATGCTAAAGTTCAAGGAATATGAAAACCTTCAAAATAGTAGGACCGATTTTGTGTTGACATAGCGCTAATAGAGATGATACTCCAATCAAATTCGTTCGGCCTAATCGAGCTTCAACCTCGTTGGAAAAACCGCTAGGCATTGGACGCGGATGTTGTTTGCCAAAAACCCAGTAGAAACCATAGACAAGCATCTACATACATACCGAACGCGCTTGTTGATAGATTTGTACCTTCTCGCTGTATACAGTACTGTTCGCAATAATAGTAGCTCATATCGGTATACACACGAAAAGTAGAACTTTAATATGATGTAAACTGGTATTCATGAGTGATCGAGCTGAATTTTATATAGAGAATTCATAACGTCTAAAAATTATGTGAAAACAAATTAGTTTGTTGTAATATTCCAGAGGAATGTTCTGCCTTTTCGTGATGTGAGTAAAATTAAAAACAAAAATTGAATGTATTGCGCCAGCTATTAGTGTGATGGATGTTATGTTAACTACTCTAGGAACAAGTTTCAGTTTTTAACAAATTACAAAGATCAGAATGATCAGTCATGTCGAAGTGAGGCAGGGCCGAGATACCTAAGATGCCCTATGATATGATTTATCCCTAATTGTTTGAAAAAAATAAAAATTAGGTTTTGTTTTTTCGACTGAAAAAAGGTGTTAAACTAATTCCATCTATATGAAAATCATCGAACACTGCTGTTATTTTGAACAGCACTGTGCTGTGCAGAGCTGAAGCTTCCGCCGCAACTATGGGAATCGAACAGCCAGCGAGTTCAACGCAGCTAGTGGCAGGCAGTCGGCGCTCGGTTCAACTCATGACAGAGGCAGCCACCATATATTATTATTCGTTTCGCACCAAGTTTTCTTTAATTGAGTCAGAACTGTGGCAATTTCTAATTAGTGTGCTATTAGTTTTCATTAGTGTGCAAGAATGGTGAAATCTGGTTATGGTTCACTAGGCACACTACCCTAAGCTCGGGGTGATCGACTGTAGGTTTGGTGGTTGGGTTCTCGTTTCAACCGCTAATGCGGCGGATCCAACCAAACCGCTGAAGGGGCGATCAGGTGGAAACTGCTGTTTGGCGTAGGTTTTGCGATGCATACGTGAGAAACTTTGATTGGGTGGAAGGACGGAAGGAAGAGGCAACAACGTATTTCAGAACGATGGGCACATATTTCGGTTAAGTTGTTGCAGTCACCGGAAAGAAGGTTGTACAATTTGAAAAATGAAGGAAGCGTTCATGAAAAATCTGTAGCATACGAGCCGGCATGTTTATTGCATGAGATCAGTGAAGGACGACGATCGTTGCCCGGCTGATGATGGATAGCGTTGGCGGTGGTCGTTTTCCTCCAAGTGTGTGAAGTGGACTGATTTGCTGGAATGTTGATTGGTCGGTTGTTGTTGTTGGTTGGATTCGTGGTAGTTTGGCGTGACAGATGTGGACTGCACTTGACCGCCAAATGAACTGCATTTTTATGACACCAGGTGGCATGTTGGCCAAGTTCAGAGCAATTTGGCGGAAAATATGCCCCATTAGGTGAACGCTAATGAGTATAAGAGGACACCGCAATTATTAATCGTATTGAAAGCTTGCAAATATATTCTGAACTTGAACTTGATACGATTGAGTTTATTTCTTTCATAACATCGCAAATAAATTAATATAAGTTAATTTGGATTTTCAATGTTAAGAGTTTGCGTATTTTCCAGACAGTTACTGAAAGCAGTAACTTTATGTACTTTATGCCTGAACCCACTACTCGCTCCTCTTAAAACCTTCTTCTTCTTCTTTCTGGTTCTGGTGTTACGTCCTGCTCAGATTAGTACACTGTGGCCATAGATGTCCTGAGTCGACAAAAATTCTGGCAAAGTATACAAGTAACTAGTAAGCATGATAATGTTGCACGACAACAGCATTATATGCGCATTAGAGTTGTTCAAACAATCGTTTTTTCTCCACAAAGCTCATTCGCTTCTAGATCTAATTCTGAGTGTCCACCCAAAATTTGAGCTCGTTTGGTGAAAATTGAAACTACACAAGCCCCTCACAGTTGAGAGTACCATGTAAAATCCAAGCAATTCATTCAATCGATCATAGTGTTTGCTCATAAGCCCGTGGGGTTTAGTATTATGTTGATAATGTAAGATACATTTATCAGCTAATACTTTGCCGAAAAGCGTTTGGTAATCGGGCGTCTCAAATAAGCTCAAATTTTTAGAGGACATCCCAGGCAAAATGTTTGTGCTTTGACACACGCAATCAAAGAGCTGGTACACTAGAAAAAAAAAAAGAATGAATGAAAATGACAATTTAAAGCAGTGCTTCCCAAACTTCTTCAACTTTCGCCCCCTTGAGACCAACATTTATCAGGAATCGCCCCCTGATATGTGATTTCAATATTTAAATTAGCGCTGTACACCAAAAATGTGTACGACTCGCATATCCGTAGAATCATAATACAATAACTTTTATGTTCATTTGAAAATATTTTTGTAAATATCGATAATCCCAATTTATTAGGAATGATTTTCTGGACTGCAACTTATAATTGCAATTTTCACAATATGTTGCGTGCATTACAGGCTACAGAATCAGTTTCCGATACAAGTTCGACCCAGTTTAAACTATTTGAATGTAATATATGCAAAGGCGCCAACTTGTGGCGTAGTTGAGGGATGATTCGTTTATTGTGATTTCATACTGATTTATCTGCTATTTCAAAATTAACTGCAATGTTTTTTCATATTTCTTAGAACGCTTTTTTCATCTAATCTAAAAACACTGAAAAAATATATGGAAATACAGAATGTTTTTCAGCTCATTTTTCAATATGCACTTACTTACTTACTTATTTGGCTTTACATCAATTATCTTGATAAAGCCTCGCCAACAATATTTCGCCAATTCCCTCGGTTCATGGCCGCTTCTCTCCATCCTCGACTGTGACCCACGCTCTCCAGGTCCTGGTGTACCTGGTCAATCCACCTAGCTCGCTGCGCCCCACGCCTTCTTGTTCCGACCGGATTCGTGGCGAACACCATCTTTACAGGGTTGTTGTCCGGCATTCTTGCAACATGCCCTGCCCAGCGTATCCTTCCAGCTTTAGCTACCTTCACGATACTGGGTTCGCCGTAGAGTTGAGCGAGCTCGTGGTTCATCCTTCGCCGCCACACGCCGTTCTCCTGCACGCCGCCGAAGATCGTCCTTAGCACTCGGCGTTCGAAAACCCCAAGAGCTTGCAAGTCCTCCTCGAGCATAGTCCACGCCTCATGCCCATAGAGGACTACCGGTCTTATGAGCGTTTTGTACATCGTGCATTTGGTGCGGGGGTGAATCTTTCTTGACCGCAGTTTCTTCTGGAGCCCATAGTAGGCACGACTCCCGCTGATGATGCGCCTTCGTATTTCCCGACTAACATTGTTGTCAGCCGTCAACAAGGATCCGAGGTAGACGAACTCGTCCACCACCTCGAAGATATCCCCGTCTATCGTAACACTGCTTCCTAGGCGGGTCCTGTCGCGCTCAGTTCCGCCAACCAGCATGTACTTTGTTTTCGACGCATTCACCATTAGCCCGACTCTTGTTGCTTCGCGTTTCAGGCGGGTGAACAAATCTGCCACCGTTTCAAATTTTCTCCCAATAATATCCATGTCGTCCGCGAAGCAAACAAATTGTCCGGATCTCGTGAAAATCGTGCCTCGACTGTTAAGTCCGGCTCTCCGCATGACACCTTCAAGCGCAATATTGAATAACAGGCACGAAAGTCCGTCGCCCTGTCGTAGTCCCCGCCGAGACTCGAACGAACTGGAGTGTTCGCCCGAGATCTTCACGCAGTTTTGCACACCGTCCATCGTTGCTCTGATCAATCTTGTGAGCTTCCCGGGAAAGCTGTTCTCGTCCATGATTTTCCATAGCTCTATGCGGTCGATACTATCGTATGCCGCCTTGAAATCGATGAACAAATGGTGCGTAGGGACCTGGTACTCACGGCATTTCTGGAGGATTTGCCGCACGGAAAAGATCTGGTCCGTTGTCGAGCGGCCGTCGATGAAACCTGCTTGATAGCTTCCCACTAACTCGTTTGCTATAGGTGATAGACGACGGAAGAGAATCTGGGATAGCACTTTATAGGCGGCGTTTAGGATGGTGATTGCACGATAATTTTCACACTCCAGTTTGTCGCCCTTTTTGTAGATAGGGCATATAACGCCTTGCTTCCACTCCTCCGGTAGCTGTTCCGTTTCCCAGATTCTGACTATCAGCCGATGCAGACAAGCGGCCAACCTGTCCGGGCCCATCTTGATGAGTTCGGCTCCGATACCATCCTTGCCAGCGGCTTTGTTGTTCTTGAGCTGTTGGATGGCATCCTTAACTTCCCCCATCGTGGGAGCTGGTTGATTTCCGCTGTCCGCTGTGCTGACGTAGTCATCGCCTTCGCTGTCCTGACCTTCTGTGCCTGTGTTCTCTGCGCCATTCAGGTGTTCATCGTAGTGCTGCTTCCACCTTTCGATCACCTCGCGTCCGTCCGTCAAGATGCTCCCATCCTTATCCCGGCACATCTCAGCTCGCGGCACCAAGCCTTTGCGGGATGTGTTGAGCTTCTGATAAAACTTCCGCGTTTCTTGAAAACGGTACAGCAACTCCATCTCTTGGCATTCCACCTCTTCCAGGCAGTGCCGTAGCGTGCGGTTGGCCAGGTTGGCACCCGCCAAGGGCGCCAGCCTAAAGGGGGCGCCAAAATGCGTGAATCACTCGGTAAAATTCTCAAAGGTATTAAATTAGGGCTTATTATTAGTAACAATTCAAAAAAAAAAAATAGGACATAATAAAGAAACATACAAAACAGGTTTTGAAAGGCTTTAACAAAATATGCAATAAGTATTTCAAAAGATATTGTTTATTCCTATATATATTTTTAAAGTTTGAAGTTCAAATAAATACACATAAATTAAGTTTGTTAATGAGAAGAAACAAAGATTTGTATCATTCAAATTTGTATGCATGCTAAAAGTTAGACTGTATGTTTCGATCACTCGTTTTTTTTAGTAAAATTACAAGAAATATTTTCACAGAATACTGAACATGAATCTAAGATTATCCTGAGTGGGATCCACGAAATTATGAGCAGATTTTCAACAGAAAATTGGGCAAGATTCTCACAGAATCAATTACAAGATTCTAAGCAGCAGGCTCTTGCTTTATCTTGATCGGTCTTTCACATAATTATAGGTGTCATTCTGATATAATGTTGCGTAATTTTTTCATAACTCTAATTATTTTGTAAACTGCTCTATACCTAGACGAAAATCCTCACACCAGACATAATTCTAGAATTTGTAATATATTTTTAACTAGTGTTCCCAGCAAACTTCGTCTTGCCATCAAGTAGTCTGTTGAAAAACGCTATGGATCGTCCCATACAAAATGACAGTTCCGTGTACTCTCGTTTTTTCAACGTTCCCTGTGAATATCCTGAGATTTTTATACACACAAACTCGTTGGAATCCTTGACCCGTACGTAAGCCATTTCGTGACATACAAACACCATTTCATTTTTATTTATATATAGATAACCGTAAACATGTTCTACACTAGCTGAAACTCGTTTGGTTTTAAAAAAAAATGCGGTGGTAAAGTTGAATGTAACTATTTAGACTTCTTCATTAACGTTATTGTTAATATTTGATCACCTTTCAAGGAGTTTGCATGATTGACATTTTCCATGTTCACCTTCTCTTCCACCGTAAAGGATCTTGAAAAAAACTTAAGATTTTTTGTGAATATTTCCATTTTTCGATATCTCACTGTAAAGAATGCTTTCAATTTGAATGGTAATAGCAATTCCTTGAAAGGATCGATATATTTCAAATATTTTTTAATTGATTTACAAACAGCAGTTTTGCAATAAAGCTTTTAAATAATGTCTTGACTAAATCTACGCAAAATTTCAAACAAAAATATTTCTTTTTAAATCCTAGAGAATTTTCCTTCCTGAAAAATGATATTTCTATAAATGTCTAATGAATCAAAACCATCCTATCACATCTCAGAAAATATAACAATTACTATTATGAGGTTGGTCTTTGTTTAAGAATCATAATTTTGTAAAGGATTGCTATGGCTTTCGAGTTGTATTTCTGGCAAAAGCTCTAAAATTCTTTCCAGTTATTCAGAACGAAAAGTTATAAAACTCTGCTTGAAAGCAAATGGTCCGAAATGTACAGGAGAATTTCTTTAAAAATTTGCATTTCACCACAATTTACAATTTTTGTTTGAAACATCTAGTAGAAACTGTAAATTTGTTCTCAGCTATAGAAACTCTATATTTCTTTGGAATTTGTCAATGCATCTTTCAGATTTAATCAAAAGTACTCAGAAAATTTTCATTGAAAATAAAAGAATACTATTTTTTTCTTGCAGGAGATTTAGTCAATAATTTAATATGTTCTGATCTCAAGGAAATAATATAACCTTTTATGACACTTTTGACGATTTTCATAAAAATTCTCGTAGAAATCGCTCAGAATTAATTTTTATTTTTTTGCTGAGCTTTGATTAAGGGGCGCTGAAATGGAGGTTCGCCAAGGGCGCCATGAAGCCACGCTACGGCTCTGCTTCCAGGCGGCGCTTTTTGTCCCGGAATAGGCGGGTTTGCTGTTTCCGTTTCAGTCTGTATCGTTCCACGTTTTGCCGCGTACCATGCTGCAGCATTGCAGCCCGCGCTGCATTCTTCTCCTCTAAAACCTCCTGGCACTCCTCGTCGAACCAATCGTTTCTTGAGCTCCGTTCCACATATCCGACAACGCTTTCGGCAGCGTCGTTAATGGCTGCTTTGACTGTCCTCCAGCAGTCCTCAAGAGGGGCCCTATCGAGCTCGCCCTCATCCGGCAACGCTGCCTCAAGATGCTGCGCGTACGCATTGGCGACATCCGGTTGTTTCAACCGCTCGAGATTGTACCGGGGCGGGCGTCGGTACCGTACATTGTTGATGACGGATAGTTTTGGGCGCAGTTTCACCATCACCAGGTAGTGGTCGGAGTCAATGTTGGCGCCACGATAGGTTCTGACATCGGTTATGTCGGAGAAGTGCCGTCCATCGATCAAAACGTGGTCGATTTGCGATTCTGTCTGCTGGGGTGATCTCCAGGTGTACCGATACGGGAGGCTGTGCTGGAAATAGGTGCTACGAATGGCCATGTTCTTGGAGGCGGCAAAATCTATCAGTCGTAGGCCGTTCTCGTTCGTCAGCCGGTGGGCGCTGAACTTTCCAATCGTCGGTCTGAACTCCTCCTCCTGGCCAACCTGAGCGTTCAAATCTCCTATGATGATCTTGACGTCGTGGCTTGGGCAGCGGTCGTACTCGCGTTCGAGCTGCGCGTAAAATGCGTCCTTGTCATCATCAGTGCTTCCGGAGTGTGGGCTATGCACGTTGATTATGCTGAAGTTAAAGAATCGGCCTTTGATTCTTAACTTGCACATTCGTTCATTGATCGGCCACCACCCGATCACGCGCCTTTGCATATCACCCATCACTATAAAAGCTGTTCCCAGCTCGCGTGTGTTGCCGCAGCTCTGGTAGATGGTATGATTACCTCTAAACGTTCGCACCAATGCTCCTGTCCAGCACACCTCCTGCAGCGCTACGATGTCGAAACCGCGGGTCTTCAGTACATCGGAGAGTATGCGAGTACTTCCAATGAAGTTGAGAGATTTGCAGTTTCACGTACCGAGTTTCCAATCGCTAGTCCATTTTCGTCGCTGTGGTCTTTGCCGATTGTTCCGGTCCGTATTCTCTCGTTGACGTTCCTGTGCTGATGTGTTTTTACGGCTGGCTTGCAGGGCCTGACACCAACCCCCTAGATTTCCGGAGGACCATTCCCCCTAAATGTTCGGAGGGCCATAGTGCGCAGTTTAGCTTAGAGTCCTTCTCTGGCACTCGGACGATGATCAGCCGCCCCTGACAAGGGGAACAGACGCTGTTGTGAGCCGCTCCTAACGTGGAGTACAGACGCTCCAGGTTTGCAAAAGCAAACCCCCCCTTCCCTGTCAGCATACGACCAAAGTTCCCACCGGGGGTTGGTTACCCGATCTTCCCCAAGGTTACTCGTACCCCGGCCAGTACCACGAGGAGGTAGGGATAGGAGTTGCTGGGCAAGAGGCTAAGGACCGCACAAAGGGGTCTATTTTATTCCTCCAGGTACGCGAGGTACCAATGGTACGCCATGCCCAGCCATTTACCGCGCCTTTTCAATATGCAATAAAAGGTATTTTTTGAAACACCATGAAAAACTCAGATTTTTTTTTGACGTCCTGAAGGTTCAAATTCGACACATCTTTGATATTTCTTCAAATTTATTTTTAAATAGAGTGTTATTCGTGTTTGGCATCAAACCGTATTGTCGTTGGAACCCGACTTTTGTCTGCTAAATTTTTCAAAATTTGTCTCAAAAATGATTTGTACCATAATAAATGATCAGAATGAGTGCAACCGAAACTTCAAAATGAGTATGTTGATTTTTTTTCGTAAAAAAGCTGATTGCCAATAAATAAAATATTAGCTTCCTAACCTCAAAGTTCTCAAAAAAAAAAAAAAAAAACCCATGCATAAAATATTGGGCATTAGCAAAAAAAAAATCTAAAAACTCTCAGATATATGTTTTGAACATCTAATATAAGGACTGTTCATTTAAGAAAGTGGACACCTAAATATTAGCATTTTGGTGTAAAAATTCCATAAAAACAAATAAAATTTTGTTTCAGTGTGATCTCAAGTGTTTATTTTGACAGCAGACAAAAGTTGACATAAAAAAATTATAAATTCTAAACGATGGGTCGAATTGACCATTGACATTGTGGCTGTGGCCAAAACAGATATTCCTGACGACGTACGATACATCCCAACAGAAAAATTTGGGAAAAATGATTTGGTATGGCAAGCAATTTGCTCCTCCTACAGAACTGAATGCTTTAAAAAATGGCTTCTGCCCATCTACTGAAAGCATACCATGCCTCCATTGTTTTTGCCAGACCTAGCATTGGCTCACTATGCTTCAGCTACTTTGGAGATGCTCAAGAAGGAATTAGTCGAATTTGTAGAAAAATGATCGAAACCATCAAATTGCTCAGAACTACGCCTCATTGGAACATATTGGACAATAATCAAACGGCATCTTAAGAAGGCTGGGAGAGAAGCAAGCTCCATCGATTTTTTCAAGAAAATGTGGTCAGCAGTTCAAAAAGCAGTTCGAAAAGTTCCGAAAAAAGTTGTGCAGAAAAGAAAAGTAAGAGCATTATCCAGCAATGCTCAATAAATGTTTAAATTTATGTGAACTTGATCGAAATTACGTTGATTTCCATGTATTTTAGGTAAATCTGTGACTGTGACTTATCATCCGACCTTGTTAAAACCTCAAATACCTACCATTCTCAAAACTCACATGATATTAAAAAAAACTGAATGCATAACACTAATATATTGTTTTTGACAATTTTCATTTTTTTGTTGTCTATCATAATTTTTAAGTGACCATGATAAGAGATGTATCGATCTAAGGTAAAATATTCCTGGAATTAGTTAAGTTTGGGATTGATTAACCTTCAGTCCTCCAAAGGTTAAACGTAATTATTTTCAAATGATCCCGTGTTAGCCTTTTCGCCCCCTCTCTGGATTTTCGCCCCCCCAAATTCTGTTTTACAAATTTTCGTCCCCTTGAGCCTGAAAATCGCCCCCAGGGGGGGCGAATTCGCCCACTTTGGGAATCACTAATCTATAAAAACAAGCAAACAATAACGATATAAAACTTCCCTGCATCATATTCAATTCTTTTGTCATTTTCGCCTTTATTACTACAAAAATTCCACATTTGTGTCTCTAAATTGCAACATCCTTAATGTGAAATTGTTGAAGTTCTGCTTCTTTGCTCTTTCGGCCACTAAAGGTAACAAGAAAACAATGACCATAATTTCCCCCGTCGTGAAATATGTGACCATTAAATGCGAACACTAACCACGAGGTCTATCTGGATAGCATTGAACGATGTCCTATATGCGAATATAAAACCAACATAATGCTTATTGAATGTTTGCTGCAGCATCAGGCTTAGAAGCAGGGATTGCGCAGTAATAGAGTTTCTAAGTATTAGAAATGACTAATGTGATGCTGATGTGGGGCTAATTATTAATGCTAATGATTTATTGAATACATGATGCGTTTCATGTAGCCTCAAACTAAAATAAAATATCTATCAGTGCGGCGACAATATTAATGTCGAACTATTCAAAGGTTATTTTTAAATAATTGAGACAAATAAATAAAAGAATATGTGCGTGTAGATCATTTTTTAGAACTGAATTAAGGGCTTATGCCGACACTTGAGGTGACACGAAATTTTGGTTGAACCAAATGTCACATGCTCTCTGTTGCAATTAAACATTTTCCACCATTTGTCCATTCGACTAACTGTCCCTTCGACCAAACGTTATTCGATTAATTGTCATTCGATCAAATGTCATAAATTTGTTTACGTTGATAATATATAAAACATATTATTCCCAAGATAAGTAGTGTGCTCTTCCAAGAATGTTGAACAGCTTACTTTTAAAAACTTAATTTGGATTCGAGTCGAGTGTAGCTGAGCAATTCTCGCTGAAACCAGGCCGCCATTAACACACGTCGTTAGAATTCCAATTTTAAAGCGTGGTCCTTTCGGTTTTCTCAAATTGGAGGACCCCTGATACATCAGCTACCTAGACAGTTTGCGAAAAAGCCCATTTTTATATATATTTTTTTTTAAACACGTAGCAATCTCAGAGTCTTGATATGATAGTATGGTGAAGCCGTGCCCATACCTTCTGGGACACCCTATTGGATGGGCCCATAGAAGTTGGTCGCTTGTCTGCATCGACTGGATGATCTGAATCTCTCGGACATAACAACTACCATAGGACTGGGATCAAAGGGTAATATGATACAGTCAACTCTCCACAACTCAATATTCTTTTACTCGATATACTCCATACCTCGATGGAATTTTCGGTCCCTTCGAATTTCCATACATTGTGCTCTCCATAAGTCGATATTTCTATAACTCGATATCTCCACTAGAAAATTGCACTTATTCTTGTATGGAGGTGTATGAATACTTGCAAATTGTGATGAAGGTTGAAAAACGTGAAAATAAAAGAAATATTATTAGTAAAAATAACGTGATTTTTCGAACATCCGAAAAAAATTTACAAAGAATTGCTTTCCAGCAGAAGTTATCATGTATGTATTGGAAATACAGAAATATGGTTCTTCAATTTCAGGATTTTTTGTGTCGGTATATTCTATAACTCGATATTTCTATAAGTCGATGGTCCCTTGGATATCGAGTTATGGAGAGTTGACTGTATATTTATAAAAAGGTCGATTAGCTGAAATGGAAGAACTATTCAGCGATCAATATTCTAAACATCGTTAGTATTATCCCAGATTATATTCCGCCGTCTGACACCAATAGTAACGAATCTCTGTGAAGTTATCAATTTTCACAGTAGGGTAGAAACACCGTTTTTGACTAGCCTAAGAGAAAATATTCAAAAAATAAAGCCATATACAAAAAATGTCAAATGAAAGTTTCCAATCCATATTGTTGAATAATGTTCAAAGAGAACATTGAAGAAATTGAAATTGTTTCGACCGTCGGCTGCTTAGAATGATCTTTGTGCAGATGAAGGATGAATCACGAGCTCTCTGAACTCTACGACAACCCAAGCTTTCTAAAGTTAGCAAAAGCTGGAAGGTATGACGGGGCATGTTGTAAGAATGCCGGATACCAACTTTGGATTGGCTGACCAAGGGTTGTCTAATGGTCAAATAATAATATAAAAGGTTGAATTTATAAAAGATCGAAAGGACAAATGGTTCATTCACAAACTAATGAGTGACTAAAATTGCCATTTGTATACTCTCTTACTCCTTCGATACGCTTTTGTGTGAATTTAATTTAATTTTTTCAAAAATATCATAGCACGTCTAGTTTTTGAGATATTGGCTGTTAAAAAAGCAAAAAATAATTATTTAGCCAACTTGCATGCAAGTTTGCCAGCTTGTAAGGCAATTTATTCACTTAATTTGCCACAGAATTCAAGCTTTATGTGTATAACAATAGACTGGCCCTTAAACAAAAAAGTTGTTAAACTCAACGGGGCACCCCCTAAATATGTGCCTTAGGGTAAGAAAAAATGTCTCTCAAAATATCAACTCATTTGGTTGCGCCACCAGCTGGCGCATTCAATTCGAAGTTTGTATGGGATATTCGTTTCAATTATATTGAAAATTGACCCTTTGTCACTGTTTCGTTCTGTATACTAAATGATCGTGTTCAATTGGGCCCAGATTGACAAAAACATTAGTTGATACCCCAATGAACATAATTGCAGAATGTTGTATCTTGATTCAAGCTCATTTTCAATAACATTTCAGCTGTTGGAAGTTAGGCTTGGATCAGAACTCCCGTACAATCACATATGTGCATGCGCCTTGCGCAGCAGTTCGCCCAGCGTCATAAGTGGCTATGATGCGCTTAGTGGTGACCATCATGCCATGTTGAAAAAATACAGAGTAATATTGCAGATTAACTTCAGATAGTTAAAACACCAACTTTATCAATTTTAATCATGATACAACCTTCTACAATATTGTTCGTTATGGTATTAAATAGTGTTTTTGACATTCTGGGTTCAATTGAACGCGATCAACAGTTTTCCCGAACCAAGCAGGATATGTTATGCTGTTTCCCATTTGTTTGAGCAGGAAATCCCATATTAACTTCAATTCAAATGCGCCAGCTCATGGAACGACCAAATGAGCTGAAATTTTCAGGAAGTCTTCCTCTATCCCTAAGGAATAATTCTGGGGGGTGCCCCGTGGAATTATACAACCTTATTTTTCTCCCATACTGAGCTGGGCCAGTCTAGTATAACAATACTTATCGGCAAAGTTTATAATACTTTTGATGCGGAAAAGTTATTTTTTGTTGGTTTAAAACAGTATTGTTTTTTCCCATATAAGAAAAACGAAGAATTTTGTATAGAGACTGCAAGCATGTCGAAAAAATAGGTTTAGTCGAAATTTAATCGTGCAATTTCAACCAAAGTATATCATAAATGAAAGTTCAAGTCCAAAATAGCATGCTTGGTGGATTAGATCACAAAAAAGTTTGTACTTCAAATTTTATGTAAACTTCAATGAAAACAGTGTTTTATACAACTTTGGAGACCCGTAACTAAAAATTGTGACGTGCTGGAACATTTCTGAAAATGGCAACAGATTCAGCAAACCCAAATCTACTCGAGACACACAATTTGATCCTTGAGACACGCAAAAATGTCATTTTTGTTACGCTGTGATATCATTGTTGGTAGGAGGTCAGCGCGTGTTAAAATACCAAAATGTATGTACATAATAAGTTGGATTTAAAATATATTTAAGTAAAATAAATTGAATTGCGAACTTATATATACTCTTATGCGACTTAATTTATGATAACAAGATTAATTTGACAGCTGCTAGGGATTGATCCGATTTACTTTGTACTTGAGTATGCGGGACGAAACGAAATGTACATGTATGTACACTCATAAAATAGCGTTTTAAGCGAAGAAACGATCAAACGATTTCATCCACCATTTAGTGCAGGTGTGATGCAATTTGTATGAGTAAACGACTTTGTTCGTAAAGTGTTATGCGACTTCTGGTTGTCTGGGTTAATATTTAACAACCAAATGAAAAAAAAAATGATTGTAACATTTACATCAAGGGTTAAGGTAAACGCAGAACTAAGCCGCACTTTCAAGGTCACAAAATTAAAAAAAATATCTATATAGTATTGTTTGGTTCTCTATATTTGTGCTCTTTTGGATATGTAGTGTGGATTTAACACATTTTTACCTTGAATTTAGGCAGCCCTTCTAAATTACTTGTACACTTAGTTTTCAATAACTTCATCATAGATTCCTATTTTAAAATTATCTTGTTCTACATAGTTATGCGCTGTTATGATTATTATTATATTTATTGAAGGTTTATCGATTTGGAAGTCTGGCTGTCGCTTTTCATAAAAAAATTTTCCTCTTTTCCAACTATCTCTTTCACATGGTAGCACAAGTGATCCACCGATTTTTGACGAACGCTAGCTAAACCGAATTTGTACGATTAGCTCAATAATGATTGTAATGAGCTTATGCGCTCATTTGTCTCATCAAACATCGTAATAAGTTAAACTATTCAAAAACAATCAAATAATTATTGAAAAACAGTCGAAAAATTTATAGTGATTTTGAATAATTTAGCTTAGTTGCAACAACATTTGTTCAAGCACTTTTTTTTGGAAACGCTATTTTAACAGTTAGGTAGTCGAACAAAGCTGTGTGAAAGAAAGGGTTAACAACAGCTGTTCTTTAGAAAAATCATTTAAAGGAATCATTATTATTCAGACTGTTATCTTAACAAAAGATTCATTTTCTGAACGTTGGTTCTTGCTAATTTTATTTGATACATTTTCCTTACTTCCGATTTTCACTTCTATCAAAGATTTTTTTTACTATATGCTAAAGCTATTACTATATGCTACTCAACCTTTTTTTTAACGTAGGCCAAATCTTAAAAAATATATCGTGCGGTGGGCCAACATTTTTTTAGAGCAGTTAATTTTTGTTTTTTTTTTGTAAAACCAAATAAAAGTAATGAAATTGAAAATCTAATGTGAGAACGTTGTCCAGGATTTTCTATAAATCATTCTCAGAATGCTACTAGATATTATGAAAGGTTTCTGCTAGAATCTAATCTAGTATTATTTGAAAATCTCTGCCAGGGGTTTCTTAGAATTAGATCCAGAGTTTTGCGAGCTGGATTTTTTTTTTAAATTTATTCGCAAGATTCCGTCCGAACCCAAAAAACTACTCGTTTTAAAATGTTGCCTTGCTAAATACTCTGTAAAAAAAATCATTAAGGATTATGTGAGAACCTTTTCCAGGATAATGAACATTTGGTAATAAACCTGGCTAAGATTTTGTGTAATCCTCCTAAGAATTAAATGAGAATCTAGCTCTTTCTTTTATGTAAGAATCCTTCCAAAGTTTCCCGTGAAATTGATGCGAGAATCATGTATAAGATATTCATTTGCCTAATATTTGTTATAATATTTCATGGTATTCAGTTAGATTGGGCTCGGTGTTATCGCCAATATTTGTTCAAACTTGATATAAAAATATTAAAAAAAAAAAAAAACAGTTTTTTCATTAATGGTGACGGAATTTTTTAACATTTTTTCTTAAATTTATTCCTTATAAATGTTAGTTTTTTTTTTAAATAAAGCATTTTCAATCATTTTAGACCAAGTTGAAGCCTTAGAAGGCGTGGACGATTTTTTTGCACTCTTTTGCTCATATCTTATTTATTTTTATTTTTTTTGTTGACTAGTTTGTGAATGCATTTGGAGGTGAATGCATTCACAAAATTTACAGGTGGCTAATCCGGTTACACGTCCGGAAATATAGTGTACATATATTTCGCATAATGACTGTTTTCTTATGATAAAAAATTGTTTTTTTTTAAACCAAAAACGGGGTTCTGAGACTGGACTTGAACTGATCATCTATATTCAAAATTACCAGAAAGATTTCCGATGATCATCTTTTGTCGAGTAAATATGATTTTATATGACAAAATTGAGCCTTCCTCAGTCCACGGCAACAAAGCACAGCCATGCAGAAGATGTCAGGGGGTTAGATTCCCGGGCTACAAGGATCTTTTCGCAACGGAAATTTTCTTGACTTCCCTGGGCATAAAGTATTATCGTACCTGCCACACGATATACGAATGCGAAAATTGCAACTTTGGCACAGAAAGCTCTCAGTTAATAACTGTGGAAGTGCTCATATAAACACTAAGCTGAGAAGCAGGCTCTGTCCCAGTGAGGACGTTATGCCAAGAAGAAGAAGATGTGACAAAATATAGCAATCAACATTTGATTTGGGTCAGTTCTCCGGGATCGTATACTAAGACTTCTGGTTTCCTGTATCTGAACATATCCAATGGCCAAGAGTTATTGCGGCTCACAAATGTTCCATATTAGTCATATTGAGTCAATAGAATGCAAAAAAGTCGTCCACGCCTTTCAAGGGTTTAGAGAGCGGATAAGTTTAGAAGGATCATAAAACTAATGTGAATCATCTTTAAAATAAAATAGCTTGAAATTTAAGAATCAAAAGTTGTAACAATATCTCCTGAAATTGTCATGAAAGTTGTACAAATCAGTCCTGTTCTAAAAAAAAATTTTGTAAGGCAGCGAAAGGGCCAGATACGAGAAGGATCTTTAAGCAACGTTTCATCGATATATGTAGTAAAAACAACAAAGTTGTAGCTATCTCGAAATTCATTTGGACCCCAAATCGATCATGGAACATATGATTACCACTAAAAAACAACACAATTCTGAACAGGTTTGAAGCGCCTTCATTGTTTCTCTCATCAGGTATCGCTATTCATCTTGAACTACAAAATACTTGTCAGACACCCCGGGCTGTTAACGGTGGCTAAGTGGCTGACATAATCATCTTTAGATCGCCAGTGGGCACCTACTTAGCTCAAGTATCGAACAATAGACCCCCTTCTGAATCTGTGTCTGCTCCGTCGCGTCTGGTTGACAAGTAAATAAAGAGTGTAGATCTTGTTATAATCTATAATTGGCTTGGACCAATCGGCAGCAACGGGGGTACGAAATGCCGAAATCAAAACAGAACACAATAAAAACACGATCTGTATGAGTAGGCATTTGTCAGAAACTAGCCACTTGCATCCCGTCGTGAACCGAGGAGGCAGTCAGCTGGTGTTTCGAAATTGCAAACCGAAGAAACTGAAAGCAATTGCGGCTGGTCAAGAACTACGCTCTTGGACAATCGATGGTTGTCAGTGTATCAATTAGTACACATTTTACGATGCTGTCCATAAAATCTGACCAATCATACCTAAGGTTTATACTTTTTGCGAAACATTTCTGAGTGTCCTTGTTTGCAACTGCTATTGTAGCATAAGGCTCTCAAGTGTCTCTCACAAGAACAATAAAAAAAACTTCTCCATTGCCTCTGAACGACTCTGACGATGATGTAACACAAAATTGACGGCTCTGTCCGTCAGAGAGGCGGGCGAAACATATGCACGATCAAATGCGATTTATTGAGACGTGAACATACTTTTGCGCAAATTCACTTAACGACGCTTAATAATTTTGCGGAGTCAACCACACGATTCGAGCGGCACTACCAAAAGTACCAAGTACGGTAGTTCCTCGAAATGGTCGTATGAAAATTGTTGAAAAGTACGCTTCAAATCCAAAGTTGATTTGGTGGTCCATATTCCAAAGTTCAAATTAATCAGAATCCAGAGATGGATTTTCATTGATGATTAGTTGTATAAGAGTTTTGATGCGATTTAAGAAACTTAGATAAAACTATCGAGCCTTTTGTATCAACACGATTTTTGAGCTGAAAGGAGTTTATCCATTTCAAGCATAATCATTTTATTCAAGAATATGAAACTTTTCTCCCCATGCGCTTTAATTCGTGACACGCACGTTACGGGGAATTACTGTACATAATTTTCGGATTGATCTCGGCAATCAGTATCTATTGTGCTCCTAGTATCACAGTCAAAATTCAATCAATCAATACTTTTATTCAAACTCCACCTTAAACGAAGCATTTAGCTTTGTTTGGATACCTTTTCTAAGACACTATGTACTGCTGGTGTATGACGTGATGGCCCATCTGTTGTAATTGGGGCTTTGAATTTTAGGGCTATTCAACAGCTTGGAATTAGTGGCAGTGCGAAAAAAAACTAGACGGATTTATGGATCAATGCCACCGATAGTTGGCTGCCTTCGATGGTTGGCTATTCATTAAAGAATGAAGGTCACTCTGGCTTAAATCTAATGACCACGAAACAAATATATTTAGATTTAGAGTGTAATCTTGGCATGTGTTGAGAAGATAGCATTTTCGTAAGTTAAGAGGCCTTCCTTAGTCTTTTGGTAACATCTGCGACTAAAGAGCAAAGCCATGCTAAAAAAGCCTGGATTCGATTCCTGATATGGT
This sequence comes from Aedes aegypti, assembly GCF_002204515.2. Taxonomy (NCBI): domain Eukaryota; kingdom Metazoa; phylum Arthropoda; class Insecta; order Diptera; family Culicidae; genus Aedes; species Aedes aegypti. The sequence goes on along the minus strand of NC_035108.1, from coordinate 178,281,168 downwards.
TCCGGATCATTACGTAGGTACTGGAAATTTCTTTGGGCGTAATGTGTTACCGAACCAGTCATATATAACGAGGTGCCCGCATATTGTCCAAACAACAAAATATGGGTGACAATATCTCTCGTTGAAAACACTTACAAATCAATTTTCATGCACCTATTTTTATGCATCTATATGTTAACAACAATTTCAAATTTATTGCTTCGAACTGATATAAGAAAACTCCCTAAACTCTTTAGGAAACGAATACAAATCATCAGATTCTTGGCTTTAAGAAAGGCTGGTAATAAAAAATATGCGTTTGAAATCCAATGAGTTAGACGGACATTTTTCTTCCATCACGAAGCTCGAAAAACGGCGTCCGCTAAGACTGATCCACACATTTGGCGTAGTTTTACAAATATTTAAGATCAGAAAAGTGTGTCAAACCTACTGCTGAGAAATAAATTATGTCAAGATACTAAACAATAAAAACGCGTTCAGGTTGCACATTGGGTCAGACGCAAACCGCTTAAAAATATTACATATGATGAGGACCACATTTGCCAAGTTTTAAGCTTTTCATGTTAGCGATTTGAAGTGTTCTAAGAAGCTGTTTGTTGTTTAATTTTTGGGCAAAATATAAGTTTTCCATGGTCCACTTTACCCTGCATCAACGAAAAAACCATGTAAAAGGAAACAGTTACAAAGTTTGTGTCTTCGGCAAAGTTGTTCAAAATTAAACAAAGAACAACTTTCAAGAACACTTCAAATCGATAACTTGAAAAGCATAAAAGTTTGTGCAGACACGAATGCCACTGAGATATGTGGTAAAGTATCTATAATAAAGCATAATAAAAATAATAATAGTAAAAGTTGGCAAAAATATTTCCGTATTTTGTTGAGCCACCCTAATGTTACCTAATGACAAAATGTAGTCCTCATCGTATGTAACAATTTTGTTGAAGACACTTTTGTTCTAAAAAAATATCTACATAGCCAAATAATTTTTCTTCCTGAATTTGTGCTGTAGCCCAATGTAGCTTGTCTTCAAAGTTTGTACGGATAATTCGCGGACACATTTTTCAAGTCTGATCAATAAAGTACAATAAAGGATTTTGTTGACGTTCTTGAAGAGCTCTTCCGGTACATCAACAAAGTTATTCAAAACTAGATAATACGCTTATAAAATGTCAAAGAATTGTACACCTTCAGCGACGTGTAAAGGTAATGTCATTCAACGAATAATTGATTCGAAACGAACTCCTACAAGGGTGTCTCAGAAATAATCAATGATCGAAAAGTTATGGTGATCCACCCTAGAATGAATGCTAAGCTTATTTATAGTGTTTTTGTAAATCAAATCAAGTTTCCTAAAATCGTTCAGACATTCTGCCAGATCAGTTGGTGCAAAATTGTCACTTGTTAAGAAATTATCATATTTAGACGTTTTGTGCAGATGATTCCATAGAGTCCATAGGCTTGACTCTTTTTCTATATTTTTATTTTCCTCATTTATTTATGCAGTCTACAAAACAACGATTATGTGAAACCTTTCTAAAAGTGTTGATTTCCCTTAGAAAAGAAATCAGGCTTAACCAAAACCAGCCCATACAAACGTAACTGTCTGATATGGGAAAATACTTACTGTTTATATAAAAGCTAAAAATGGCGCCTCAATTTGCCCCTGTAAATGTTCAAGGAATGTGAATATATCGATTTTCAGAATTAAAAATCATATAACTCCGGAAACATCTATATAAATAAAAATGGAATTGTGTTTGTATATACAAAGTGCCCACTTTATAAGTGAATATTATTACCAAATGTCATAGATTCTACAGAAAATGCCGTGCCAAGCTCTATGTTTGTCTTTTCATGGAAATGTTCATTATTGTTTAGTTCATTTCTGAATCACTTATTCATTGAGCACCACCAAATAGAGAACCTCACTCTGGTACTATTATTCAGCAACAGTATAAATTAGAAAATTATTCATGTTCTGCAGTTGTTATGGACGTTGAATACTTGATTTGAGTTTATTTTCCTCATGTAACTGCACTAGTTTTTCCATAAATGGTGTCAAATATGAAAAAATCACTATCGTGAAGTATGAATTCATTTGGAAGACATATGTTTTTGTACATGCCATTTGAAATTCACAATAAGATATGAGCATGTTAAGCACGATTCCAAAATATACTTGAGATTTTTACAATTTACTCATCAATTTTGTCAGTTGTTTCCAGTACAATATTCACAATCAATCGCCTCTCCACATCTCGATTACCAAGGGACCATCGAGATAGGGAGAGATCGAGACAAAGAACAATTTTTTGATGAATACTAGATTGAAAAACACTCCGTTGCCAAGAAAGTAATACACAAACAGACGTCATTTTGCGCTCCTACTTTGTTTTGAATCTCAGAACTTTGATCTAGTAACCTTTAATATTGGTCATATCGACATACGGAGAGAGAATTGAGAACGAAGAGTCAACAGAAACACATCGAGGTATGGGGATATCGAGATAAGGAGGATATCAAGATATGGAGATTGAAAATGTATGCAGACTGAAGGGACTTTTGAAATCATCGACATAGGTAGAGATATCGAGATGTAGAACATCGAGATGTGGAGAGTCAACTGTAGTAGTATTCAAAAACAACACACTCAGCCAACAACATACTTTAAAATAGATATATTTATTTTCAATAAGACCAAAGTTTTGGAAATCTGCCGCAAAATGCATAAAAATGTAGGCAGGGGGAGATTCTCTAGTAGGGCAATTCAAAAATCAAAAAAGTTTGAGAATCCAACCTTTTATATCTTTCTTAACTTCCTAATGATAAAAATAGAGTTCTGTGAAATTTTAAGGTTTTTCGCTGGTGATTAAAAGGTTTCTCAAAGACAGTGTAGGAGTATATGTAAATAACTATCGAGATATTTTGAGAAATGTTCCAAACACATTAGTACTGCAATGAAAGTTCAAACGTATCATTGCATAGTGAATACTTATTCTTCAATCTTCGTTAAAGGAAGTTGCTCAAGAGAGCAGTTTAATACAATGAATCGGGGAAGCGATATTCATGATTTTTTAGTACTATTATGCTTAGTAAAAGTTCTGTTCTACAAACTTGTTAAAAAATCCCATAAAAATAGCTCAAAAACGAGTTTCTTCAGCAATTTCCTTTATAAATGAATGAGTACACACTAAGCTCTTAATCTCAACAGCTGAACAGTTCGGTGAAATAGAACACCGTAATTTCGTCGAAATTTAACGGATTCCGGTGAATTTTTACCGAATACTGTTAAAATTTACCGTACTCCGTTAATTTATTTTACCGAACCGTTCAGCTGTTTAGATTTCACAGGAATCCGTAAAATAATTTAAGTGTTTTCATTTCAGTTCTAACATGTTCGGAACATTTTTCAAAACTTCTACATAGTAATTTCCATATAAACTTTCGTCGTCATTGAGCCACTTTCAAACAACCACTGAAAGAGCTGAACATTTCACAGAACACTATTTTTATCATTAGAAATGTAAGGAAGGTATGGAAGGTGGGATTTTCAAACTTTTTTAACTCTGAACTGCCCCAAGTCCCCAGTACCGGACACTTAAGATACTCAATTCATAATTAAAAAAACATTGGTTTTATATCATTTTGATACCTATTTATGATAAATTTTATTATTTTTGTAGCGAAAATATGAAAATATGAAAATAAATATAAATATGAATTTGACCATTATATTATACTGATATAGTACCAAATTGACCAATCATAAAAAGGGGCTTTCATTATACCGGACACAGTTTGTAAATAGCTCGATTTGCAAAATTTACCAGAACAATTATAGTTTTACTTAATTTTCAAAGTGTTTATCAAAAACCTCTTTCATGTACACTCCCGTGCAAAAGTTTGGTTTCACCCCTTCAAAAAACATACAAAAGTGTTCAGTCCATATCTCTGTGATTACACGTCCAATTGAAGCTCTCTAAGCCGCATTCGAGAGAAAAAAAAAAGTTAACCTTGTTTTAAAATTTTGGTCGATCCAGAGAGGTCGATCCTTAGAGAGTTTCAATTGGACGTGTAATCACAGAGATATTGACTGAAAACTTTTGTATGTTTTTTAGGGAGTGAACCCAAACTTATGCACGGGAGTTTATTATAAAATATAAAAAAAACCCTACTGCCGAAGTGAATCAAAATTAATACACCTATTTTAAGTTTACTTCCAAGTATTGATTTGAAAAAAAAAAACATTTATATGAATATTGCGAATTAGTCAAATAAAAGGAAATCATATGGATCAAGTTAGTTTATAATCAACCAAATTTTGATCTTTTGATGATTCATTTGATATGTGTAAAGAGCCTCTTTTTATTTCTTTGGGATTACTCCTCAGCCCATGGGACTATCCCCGTGATTTGACAACAATACATGGTTTTGCTTACATTCTTCGATTTATATCTTCGACACTTTTAGACATAGAAAATAATACATTCAGCACTTTTGGACTCTTTAAACGATTACCTTTAAAGAATCCAGGAGAAAATATTTTTGTCAGATAATGTGTTGCCAAATACTCTTATTTCTAATTTTAAAACTTGAAATCGATTTCAGTCGAACACACTTAACTTTTCCGGTGTTGAAAAGTTCGATTTCTTCTTATAAAATTCAAAGCAATCTGGAATTGCAACAATTTTTTTAGCTCAATTCAAATCTAAGCTATTCTGGACTGATCAGGAAATAATCAAACAGTAGTACAGGTAGTGCTAGTAGAGGCTGTAGTGAAATATCAATCAAATTGAACTTTTGAGAGAGATTATGGAATTCTTAATGCTATGTTGAAAATATGGCGTTGTAAAGAAAGTGTAAAAAATTGGCATTTTAAATTTCGGTTGGGGATTAGTGCACAAAAGTTAAATGTGAACAGTGCAAAAAGTGTATTAGAGCGAGACATTATGAAAGGTAGCCAAGAACCACTTGAGATTAAATTGAAAAAGAAATATATTTTTAAACCCTTGGCATTGCACTCTCAATGGAACGAAGTGTGCTTCTCATTTGCTCTATGCATGTTTTCACTGTTTCAATCTGGAAGCTTTTTCATTATCTTGTATATCATTTGTCATAACTTAGAATAAGTCAGACACTCCCTACTCTATTTTTTTTTTCAGCATTATGGCTACTTACTTATATTCATGCACAAATTTCATTCTCCATAGAAAGCTGCCTATAGAAAGAGTTGCACTACAGAATTTACAGTTGGTTGTAAAAGGTCACACTAAATATCAAATAGCAGAAGCAACAAAAAAACGTGTACTCGAATGTGAACTCTTAGAGGTAACTTCATGTATAAAATTTGAAAAAATAACTTAGTAATTATGCAAAATAGGAAATAAAGCTAAAACAAATTGAGAAAATGTGTGATATCAAAAATCCATGTGGGTCCTTAGCCTAGTGATAAACTTCGCGGCTACAAAGCAAAGTCATGCTGAAGATTTTTTTCCTGGTGCAGGATCTTTTCGTTATTCAAACAAGGCTACTTTGGCATTTCTTACAATTGGCTGCAACATCCTTTTTTTTTTCATACTATCGATAATATAGCGAAACGGGCGTTTATTTTTCTAGCTTTTTCGTCAATTCTGGAGAATTCTGGAGGTATCAAAACGTTGAAGTTAAGAAAACTTAATGCGTAAGCTCTTTTGAAGACTGATAATTTCAAAACCATTTTAGCGTTAATGTGTTTGATTCAAACAGGGTTTTGATTTCAGTAAAAGGTGAAATAATACATTATTTCAAACAATTGTCAACGAATGTGTCTTGAAAATTTAGCGAAACAACTATTTATTACAAAACCTGAATACTTGTTTCCTCCTAATCCAAACGTATGAATCGTTAAGAAGCATCAATTGGCAAATCCTCAAATTGCACTTCTGCTCACCTTCGCTATCGCAAACAAGTTGTATTCATTACACCTTAGGTGACATACCGAAGCCACTACCAAACATTGTATAATCCCAATTAAACTATAAATACTCCAGCTGATGTCACTTTTAGCAGCGATGAATAGCAACCGGTATGCAACCGATCACATTTACATAACATTGATTGATCTTTATCTAACTGCATCTTCAGTTGCATCGCACCTCTCTTTCTGTCGGGCTGTCCGTCTATCGGGGTTTTAAAAACAACTCTTCCCATTTTGAGCCACATAATCGCATTTTTAAAGCCCACTTAATATGCGCCTCACCACATTTGAGCTTTGTGCAAACCACTGTCCACCACGTAGTGTAGTGTGTGGCTAACTCTCACTCGCTGTCACACATCCCAATCCAACTCGTGTATGTCCTCGTCGTCGTCGTCGTTGTCCAGAGAAGCTCAGACCTAGACCAATGAAGAAAATAGTTTACAAGCGACACGGACAACAGAAGCGAAATGCCTACTGTAACATCAACTAGATAATTTAAACAAGGCTCGAATCGCGCAAGCGGAATGGCAACTAAGTGTGAGCGAAAGCATATTTTCAAGTTCACCGTAATTTGTTTCAATCTCACTCTCGTTTCGTACGCTTGGGCATAGGTGAGAGGGGACAGGCGTGAGACAGTGCTGAGTTATAGTTTGATAAGTTTGTTTTAAAATTAATTTCTTTAGAAGTAAAATTCACAACATTACATTAATTTTTCATATCTGGTTGGTCTGTTTTAGGCAACATTATCATCATAATTTAGTAAAACTTAATTAAGCTATTTTTAACATTGTTTTAAAACATTAAGTATTCTATTTATGGCAGCAGTTAAGAATTTAAAGGAGGAATGAAAAACATCTGCTTGCAATTGTAGTAGAGTTAGCTTAACCTAATCATACATTTGCCTCGCCAAAAGAAAAATGCAACAATTATTGTTTAACTTTACTAATATTTTTTGACCATTGCTCTAATGATTCAACATCAGATATTGTATGTAATTCCTAAGTATTATACCAAGGATTCAGCTTCAGAACCAACGTCAAAGTTGAGTTTTAATCCTCTATAGAGCCGTCTTCCTGGTATGTATTACAAATTCAGGCATTGCAGAATTCGTTCTCAATTGATTTCGAAACACGATCAAAGCCAGTGAATAAACACATAGCATCTGTATCGGTCTGTGTAAGCTGAATAATCATAAAAAAATCACTGATTAGGCTTGTGGATATGAAAGATTTTCTTCAGTTCTTGAATAATCTTAAACAGTCATGGAATTCAAAACTTGACAGAACATAGTTTCTTGAAACAATAAGGTTATATTTTTTTCATAAACCTTAGACATTTCACAGGTTGCGCATAAAGGTATGAAACACTGTAATTAAAGGAGAATAACTTTAAATGCTTTCGATTCAACAAATGGCACATCTTCTTCTTGGCATTAACGTCCCCACTGGGATGGAGCCGGCTACTCAGCTAAGTGTTCTTATGAGCACTTCCACAATTATTGACTTAGAGCTTTCTTTGCCAAAGTTGCCATTTTCGCATTCGTATATCGTGTGGCAGGTACGATAATACTCTATGCCCAGGGAAGTCAAAGAAATTTCCATTACGAAAAGATCCTAGAATGACCGGGAATCGAACCCAGACACCTTCAGCATGGCTCAGTTTTTCATTTATTTATAGGTATTCCACTAAACACTAAACTTGAAGATTTATCCTCTTTTGCCCCACTTTAATCTAACTCGCATTTCAATTTGATTAATCATACTGAATTAAGTTCCTTAGAACCTTAGTTACACATCCGCACTCCAACCCCCACATGCGTCTAATTCTCACCATGCTTCCCCTACTGTTGTTGTTGTTTTCAACTAAAGCCCACGGTTGCAAAGCGAGCCCCACAGCAAAAGTGGTTTTGATGTAATCGACCTCCCTTCTCTACCCACCCCACCCATCATGCATGCAGTAGCTCCAGTTGCCTACTGCTCCCCTTTCCGTGCGCATTCCGTGAGCCTGCCGCACGCTGAGCTGCTCAACAAGTCAACGGACGGACGGCCGATCATTAGCCGACGATGTTGAACGGTAGAATGGAGCAGCACTTGAGGGGCGCAAATGTGGGTCAGTCTCAGCAAGAAGCATACTTCGCTGCTACCACCACCATCACTGAAATACCTACATAGCGCCAGCCGATCGTTGACTGCGCGCGGCCACACCATCGAGCCCTCGCGAATACGAATGAAGACAGACGGAGAGGGAGGCACGTGCTATGTTTCAATTATTTCCGCAAAACGGATTAGCAATACCTACATCCAGTTGTTGGGGTGGCTCTCGGCGGATGTGAACGCGAGTTTCAATTACGTATGTCGGAAATTTGATCAATAAAATGATTTGCCGATTCATTTCTCATTCGTTTGAATCGTGATTGATGAGTTCTGTATTGAAAAGCACAAGCAAATGTGTATTGAGAGTTGGTATTTGGAAATTCTTAAGGGATTTTTGCGTACCGTAAAACGGGGTAACTTTGATTGTTTTTTTTTTTTTTTTTTGAAGAAAACTTGAATATTTATGCATGCTGTTTCAAAGAATTATAATTTATATGTTTAAAACAAGAACAGGCATTCTAGCTATCGACTGCAGCTGATAGATTGCCAAAAGATTTATTTTGAATGGATATTAAATTTTTCATATAGTCGAAAGTCGGTTTTCCGTTTTGGGGTTACTGTGATAATGGAGTACAAATCGAACAAAATTGAATGAGTAGATAAAAAAAAACGAATTTAGTACTATACCAGTTAATTCCACTAGAGTCTGTATCCTTTGACAGACACGCGTATTCCGACCTCAACTGTGAGGCCGTCCTCAGTGTCGTGTACTAGACTCGACTCGAGGTCGAAATACGCGTATCTGTCGAAGGATACAAACTCTAGTAAAACTCTAGTAACTCTAGAAATATAGTACCAAATTCGTTTTTTCAACTACTTTTAGGTATTCTACTAAACAGCTCGAAGATTTATTATCAAAATTGAATGAATTACGGAACATTTATGGGCATTGCATACCTCTAGGCGTTTAACGTTATATGGAAGTTGCTGAATTAGATTACACAAATGGTCTCAGCTTGTGAAAATGCTTTTCGCTTAGAGATTTGAGACCATATTCAAGTTCTATGATAATAAGCTGTCAAAGATAAGTGACCAACCATTGAAAACTTCATCAAATTGGGATCGTAGAACAGATTGTTTGTAAGCGTTTCGAAAATGCTAAAATCGTATTAGGGTAGGTGTACCAGTACCACTACACTCGCCATATACGTCAAAATCGTAGAACTTGATTTAGAAAATCGTTCATTTCATAGAGTAAATACCAATGCTTACCTTGTTTCTATAGCCTATCTTACGCAATTTTTCCTCAGCTTTCTGATGGTGATCTCAAAACGAGCGCTGCGCTTATGGTGAAAAAACGATTTTTCTAACAAAATTCAAGATGGCGTCCAAATTCAAAATGGCCGCCAAAATGTTTTTAACTTTAAATGAAAGCTATATTCTTTCTCTATACGATGCTACTAAGTTTGCTTTGTGTTCCAAGCGAAATATTAGACATATCACGTTAAGAAATACCTTATATTTATCTAAAAATGGGCTTTTACGCAAACTGTTTAGCTACTGGGCGTACGAGGAGGGGTCCAACAATTTGAGAAAACCGAAAGGACCACCCTTAAGTTTTATCGAAAACTAGCGATCAGTTACATAAAATTGGAATTCTAACGATGGGTGCCGATGGCGGCCTGGTTTCAGCGAGAATTGCTCATGGTGTCTTCGGCAAAGTTTCTCCATATTTGTCATACATTTTTTTTCAATTATATGTAATTAGGGTGGCCCGCATGGTTTACGAGATCAGAATGAATCAGAAACTTTTTTGCTGACGCTTTTACTGCCCATAAAGGCAAAACTGTCCCATATGGAAAAAGTAGGCATTGAAAAAATAGCACTCAAAGTTTGAAGTTTGTGCTCTCATACAAATGTTCATAATTTTTTAGTGCATTTTTACATGCCGTATACATTTCACACAACCACTTATATTACTCATTTTGCTTCTATTGATTAGCAAAAAATATAAACTTGAATACCATTTACGTTTTTCAGTTGCTATTTGGGTTCAAAGTTCATATAGAGACTGTTATGGCTCTATTTATCAATATGGGACTGCACCAACTTCATATTTTTCCACAATATTTTCAAACAAAGTGTGTTAATTTTTATATGCATAGTCAAGTACATATTTAAACATGGATGTTGCAACTAAAAAAGGTGTTTGTTCAAAAATCCATATGGGTCAGTTATGCTTTTATGGGCAGTTTAGGCCTATACAATGTTCTATAATATTTTGAAACAAGCAGTTTGGAGTAACTTTGCCCAAGAACCCAATTTTCTCTTATGGTTCGAGAGTAGTGATTTTTTTAAACAAATAAGTTAGGGTGGTACTGAAAATTCAGTTTTTTCTTGATAATTTGTTGTACGATTGTATCTCACAAAAACTGCTGTTCTATCTTTTATGGTTACAGAGTTATCAGAGATTTTCTTTGAAAAAATAATTGTTTTCAAATGCCGATATCTCTGAAAGGCAAAAACGGATTCTCAATTTTTCATCGCCATTAGAAAGATTATCTTTTTCTCTGTATATGGTGAAACAATGTGGTGACGGTTTTTTTTATGAGGTTGACAAAATTTTGAAAATAATATGTTTTTAAACTAAAATTGTCCATAACTTGAAAAATAATCGAGATAGCTCTTTGGTGCCTTCAGCAATAATGTGCAAAATGGAAAGTTTTAAAAGTGTTTCATACAAAGTATTCATGAGAAACTAACGCTTTAAGATATATTCACCATAAACCGAAATTTATATAGTAAATAAATCGAAAAAAATAGATATTTGCTGGAACAATCGAAAAAAACTCTATGTAAAGTCATATAAAATTGGATACATACGTATTGATATCGATCATAGTAAGCGGATTCTAAGGAGTTGAAAGAAGGAAAATTATTTGCTGAAGCAGTTTTCAAGTGATCAAGGCCCACCTTCTGGTTCGTTACCTTAGACAGACATTTGAAACTTATATCTGGTTCCTGCTCAAGATTCATGCATTCTTCTAGAGGCGAATGCTGCCCTGACTAATTCGTTGTGGCAGATTTAATAGATTAAATTGAATTGAATGGGATAAGTTGGAGGACCAGATAAGATAATTGCAGATACTTCAATGTTTCTATGAGAGGATATCACGGGAGGTAAGGTTTTGTTAATATGAAGGAATTTTTCAAAGTATATGTTATGTTATCGTTTAGGGTTGATAATATAAGAAACGGGACCAGTATTGTACGCATGACCTTCTGCTGAGTAAGCCAAAGCGGTAGCATTTTTCAACCGATAACGTCATACGGTTAGCTGGACAAACTTTATGTCGCGTGAAATAACAAGGCTTCGATTACGTTTAAAAGTTCCATGGATCACTGTTGAAACAGCTTAAGCAAATAATTTTCCTACCCCTAACTCCTTAGATTCCGCTTTCTGTGATCGATCTTATATCGTGAGGGATTGAAATCCGTACACCTAAGAAATGAATCTAAATCCGCCCACTTCATACAAAACGCCTACTATTTGTATGAAGTGTACGAATTTGGATCCCCCACTATATCAAAACTTGTATATACAGTTGTGTTCAGAATAATAGTAGTGAAAGCCGATTTTCATACAAAATGCTCAACTTTGGCATGCTGTAACTTTGTTTCCATATGAGCAATCGGCATGAAATTTTGGCAGTGAACTACAAATATACTCAATTTGATTATCACAAAATTTGAAAATTTTCACACTACCGGCTAAAAAGTTAAACACCAGGTGAAATCGCTCAAAATAATAGTAGTTTTTCTTTTGTAAATTTTTGTTCAGCAACAATTTTATAGAAAATTGTCTTGTTTATATATTTATAGCTTGGGTGGAAATGGTTGAAACGTTGAGCAAAGAAAAATTCAAAAACTCAAAATACAGCAGATATTTAAATTAATAAAACTACTATTAATTTGAGCGATTTCACCTGGTGCTTAACTTTTTAGGCGGTAGTGTGAAAATTTTCAAATCTTGTGATAATGAAATTAAGTATATTCGTAGTTCACAGCCAAAATTTCATGCCGATCGCCCATATGGGAACAAAGTTACAGCATGCCAAAGTTGAGCATTTTGTATGAAAATCGGCATTCACTACTATTATTCTGATCACAACTGTACACTTTTAAATGACTTTACATACAGATATTCCGGTTGTTCTAGAAAATATCTATTTTTTCGCTTTCTTAAACATACAAAATTCGGTTTATATCTTAAAGCGTTGATTTTTTATTGATACCGTCGTTGGGGGTGACAATGGGTCAAAAAGGGATATGTGCGATTTATTTTTTGAATAACTATCGCAATTTAACTCCAACAAACTTCAAATTTGGTGTGTATGTACTTTGATGGTACATTAACAACTGTTCAAAAAATTAAAGACAAATATTAATTCACAGCGGCACCACAAGTGAATGGAAAATGATCCAATCTCACCCCATAGAGGGGGTGACATTGGGTCACTGTAATTGAAATAACTTGTTTTTGAGAATTTAACTTCTAAACCATTCACAACTGAAAAATATTGACAAAAAACGATGCAAACAAGACAAAAAGATATCTAAGATGTTTCACAAGTATGATAAGCCCACTTAAAAGAAAGATTATACTGAAAATTGAAGAGCTACGAGACAAAATATGTAAACCCAACATTTATCGTCAAGTTTACATAAATTTTCTTGGTTTTTCCCTCAAATTGTCTTCAAAGTCTCATCCCCATTGCTATAAAGCCCATTTAGTTTCCCCAAAGGTGTACTGACACAGTGATTATTTTAAACCTTCGCAAATAGATAAATTTCGGTGCGACATTCCACGATCAATAAATTTCAGGCAGAAGTTGACGTCATAATCCCAGTATTTCAGCGATCCAACTCATTTGTACTTCCGTGGGATGTTTCTATAATATGAAAACACTGATAAATAATCAAATTTAGAAAAAAACACCCTTTTGATAAAAATTTACGATGTTGCTGCGCACGAAACACAGTTGCTGGTTTGAGAAGTTGTCAAATACAACGCATGTTGTATTGTTATTCAATGCACGGAATACTCAAGTAGACTTGTTTGATGTTTCAGAGATGCTGTATTTAGAAAGAATAAACACATCTTAATGAAAAAAGAGAACACCAGGCATCGTAAAATCTCAAAAAAGTGGACTTGGAATTTCATTTACTATCGTTCTTGCTTGACCCAATCTCACCCCCATTTTCAATGTTTTAGACATCGTACCGAAAAAAATGATTTTTTGTGGGAAAATCAAACAGATTCCGGAAAATACCTGTGATGTGTAATGAAAAGACTTTCAACATTCTACCAATACAACGATAGAGGCTAGAGTACATGCGTGATACTTTGTACAGGAGAAATTTAATGTTGTAAATTTTATCTAGTTTCAACATACAAGTTTATTGATGTAGTAAACAAAAACTACTATTTCTAAAAATGTATATTGTTATGAATTATGTGCAATAATATGTTCCCTAACATATGTATGAATTATTAATTTTAGTAATATCAGTGTTATTAGCTGAAATATTTCACGAAACTTATTTTTCCGTTTTGACCCAATCTCACCCCCTAGACCCATTGTCACCCCCATCGACGGTACTTTGTATGAAACACTATTAGAACTTTCATTTTTGCTGAAGGCACCGAAGAGCTATCTCGATTATTTTTCAAGTTATGGACGATTTTCGTTTAAAAACAAATTATTTTCAAAATTTTGTTTATCTTTCCAAACAAAAACCGTCACCACAGTTTTTTTCACCATAAAGAGAGAAAAAGATAATCTTCCTAAGAAGATTGAGAATTCGTTTTTGCTTTTCAGAAATATCGGCATTTGAAAACAACATTTTTTTTAAAGAAAATCTCTGATAACTTAGTAACCATAATATATAGAACAGCAGTTTGTTCGGCAAAAAGTTGCGCAATCAAAACGAAAAAAACTGAATTTTCAGTAGCACCCTAACTTATTTGTATAAAAGAATCATAACTCGCGAACCGTAAGAGATAGAAATTTGGGTTCTTCGGCAACGTTACTCCAAACTGCTTGTTCTCAAACATTGTAGAACATTGTATAGGCGTCAGCAAAAAAATATATATTCTGATCTCGTAAACCCTGTGGGCCACCCTAATTTCAAATCACTGAATAAAATGTCTGACAAAAATGGCTTTGGGACCAATGTGCAGTGGTTTTATTAAAGACCAAAACGGATTTTCCCAATACTTCCTAATATGAAGGACTTAAAGTGTTTGGAATTGGAGACAAAACGGTTAATTTACATGAACAGTTTTCTTGAATCGATTGCATTCGTTGTTATTATAATAACGGTGACCGTTATTATGAATGAAAATTGTCCATCAAATTTGAGCACAGGGCTCGATTTCTGAGGTCATTCTGCATCTTTTGGCCATATTTAAAAAAATCCCTAGGTTGAATCTCAAGAAATCTTTATTTGATGTTTTTGACTAAAAAAAAATAAATACAGTCCTTATTAAAATTTCGCAACAGCACTGAAAAACCGTACAAAAACTCTCAAAAAGTTGGCCAAACTGTTCTCAACTAGTAGAAAATTGTTACCATTGTTATAATTAGAAATTTTGACAACTGTCTTAGCTTACCGGAGTGGCTTAAGTATGTTTATTTTTCTATAGTTTACTAGTTTAAAATTAATTGATTGTTGCTTTCTATGTTGAACCGATTGAAACGCCAAACAAATAAATTGACAATTAACAATGCTGTTACTTCGAAAAAAAAAAAAGGATCGAAGAATTAATTTAGCACAATAATAGTTAGAATATAAGCCATAGGATCACTTTTATAAGCAATTAGAATCGTTTGTTTCAAATCTGGAATGATTTGGTTGCTCTGGTTCTCTCACGTCAATATCAGAATGAACATACGCAAATGTCTTCCACGGGGCTGCTGACCAGCTCACTGAATGCTGCTTATTTTATTCGCTTAATATTCTTCGCTCCTGTTCTCAAATAAATAAGAGCCTAAGAGAGCCAAGAATCAGCTTTTTATCCATGGATAATTAACAATGATGTTTCATTGGGCATAATTGCACTCATCGTTGCACTTTTTACATTATTATCGAAAACTGATTTAGTTTTTGAAACATTTTTCAGAGTGTTGCGATAAAGGATCGCGAGGTGTTTTGGCGAAGTTGTTAACGGAATAATGGATCTCTGAAGTCAGATAAGCCTTTATTAAGCAAATGTCGTTTCCCTTTGCAAGTTGCGGGTCCCTAAGCTGGTTACGTAATCCGTAAAAGGAGATATTAGCAGCTAGAACACGTGTTTTCAAAACACGGGAAACATTATTATCATACGTCACAAGTGTTATATGGCTCATCAACAACTTCAACTATATCTCCATCAAGCACTACCTCAGCACCTTCACATCTGAACCTGCTTCTTTCTCTACATGCAACCATATATGTTTGGGTAGAGTAAATGGCATTACAAGCTAATCCTAGTTGTCCATCTATAAAAAAGTGGAACCCTGCTCTACTGCACTGCGATCGATTCCAAAGAAGTCATTGTCTGAAAAATCAAGCAAGATATGGGGCAAAACGCAATATTGAATAGTAAATTAGGAAACTCATCTCCTTTTCATCCCATGTGGTTTTACAAAAAAGAAGAGTTCCTCGTCTACAATTCTTACACTTGATTGGTTTTATCAGCTTAATAAGTGTTAAGTCTTTTTTAAGTCTTTGATATTACCTGCAACAGTTAGATTTTCGTTGTTGAGGCAAACGCGACCTAAAAATCAATAAACAGATTGACGATGAATTCTATTAAAACAGATAAATATTTGCATGAATAGATAGTGGAAGCCCTAGTGATGTTGATACTGAAGCAGTAAGAATTTGTTTGAAGTTGTTAAAACTAAAGTTGTTTGTAGACACAAAAGTCAAAACACCGCAATAGCTCATAAATAGTTTCCCTGCATATAAAATAAGAAATCCTCTCGAAAACCTGATAAATGGGGGAATTCGGGTAAAATGAGCTTGGTACCGATCCGTGCGGTCAGTTTTAATACATGCACTTGCTTCTCTAGGCTATTACCGCTCAGAAAACGTCATGTCAATAGCTTATAAACGGTTTACCTGCGTAGAATATCATAAATCATATGGAAAATCTGATAAAATGGAGAATTTTGGTGAAATGGGCATGATAACTATCCGTGTGGTGGGGTTCAGGGCACTCATATCTCCATATTCCTATCATCTAAAAATCGTTATTTCAATAGCTCACACACAGTTTCCCTGCATAAAATGTGAGAAATCCCATCAAAAACCTAATAAAAATGGAGAAGATACAGAATTCTTCGTCAGTTTGTTATCTTTTTTCCCACTGAGCTCTGTCAGACATAATAACCCTAGTTGCGTAAAGTTGTTTGTCAATCTTCGAACACTTGTGACATTTTTTGCGTAGAATGCCTAGGGCAATACTCGGTGGAAAACTAGACGTTAACATCTAGAGTAGTACCAGATGTACAAAGAAGCAAATTTCATTGAGCAAAAAAAAAACGGCAGACTTTGGTGGGCTGGTCACTAAATGTAAAAGATGAAAAATGAGCTGCGATTAATAATTATCTATATAAATAAAAATAGAGTAGTGTTTGTATGTCACGAAATGGCATGATAACGGGTCTACGGGTTGACTCAAGTTTTTCACTGTTACAGTCCACAAGGGATGCGACGTGTTCGTGTGAGGCAAAAGTTCGGGAAAATCTCCGGAAGAACTGGGAAAACGGAAGAAGACTAAGATTTATTTTGTATGGGGGAATTCTTGACGTTTTCCAACAGCCTACTTGATGGCAAGACGAAGTTTGCCGGGACCACTAGTTAATTATAAATATTGATCATATTCAGCATTGAATGTTTCATATTGTATATTGAAATTTATTTCTTAGATTTAATTCTATTAAACTAAGCTAACTGGTTTAAGCAATTTACAACATACTTAAGCCACTTTGGTAAGTTAAGTCAGTTGTAAATATATCTAAGTATAACAACGGCAACAGTTGTATACTAATTGAGTATAGTTCGGCCAACTTTTTGAGAGTTTTTGTGGGTTTTTTTCATTGCTATAACGTAATTTTAATATGGATTATATTGAATTTTTAAGTCAAAAACTTCAAATCAAGATTTCTTGAGATTCCTCCTAGGGATTTTTTTTTTTATTAACGCAGAGGTGCAGAATGACCTCAGTAATCGTGCCCTGTGTCCAGATTTGATGGACAATTTTTTGTGCATAACAACGGTTTGTCGGGACACCGTGATAATATGATCGGTAAACTGTATTGTCTCAAATTTCGAACAGACTCAATATCCGAACACTCGATTTTTGTATAACCATTTGAATAAAAAGTTTCACTGACATATGTCATCCAATTATTCAAGAAATGGCAGTTATTTGGAATTCAATATGAATGTCTTTTATTCTAGTTTATACTGAGAGCTGTAATGAATACCTAGTTCAAGGTCAGTTAAACTAGCTCAGACAAAATTATGCGTGTAATTATTCATTTGGATTCGATTTCTTCGTGTTGTTTGGAATTTGAATCAAGATGTTCGGAATATGAGACAGAATGAACACAGTGTTCGACTTTTGAATCAAAATGTTTTTGCACACTTTTACGTAGGTAAAAACAATATTAAAATAAATTAAATCGACGTTTTTATCAACACACTCAACAGCCAATAGTAAAGTTTTACGAATAAATTTAAATTTTCACAAATATCAGCTAATTTATGCCTATCAGATGCATTTGAAGGCCTTAAGTGTTCGGAATATGAGTCAAAATGGTAAATAAAATGAGATGCCAATTATGATATGAATGTTAAGTCATTGGTCAGTTTTTATCAACATGAAACTTTTGTTACACCTGCATTCGGTTCTTCGTGAAGTAGGTATCGTTTTGTCTCGAATTCCGAACATGGCGCATGCTCCAAACAGTCGACTTTTAATAACAACTTTTCGAGAAAAGCACTCCAAAATCTTCACGGGATGATTGATTCTTCTGTGTTTCAAGTCTTCTTCTGTGAATATATCAATTCTAACCTCTTAAATCGGCACTGTTCGGAATAAGAGTCATGTTTGGAATTTGAGACAAAACGGCAAACCTGAATCTGAGTTTGAGCAACATGTATAGTTTACAAATCATATGGAGCATGTTTAAAATCGTAGATTACATATTTCCCATAAATAAGCACAACTCACATCGAGTATAGAGTTTGACATGCGCTATAAAAATAGCTTACCTATAACTCTAGTCGCCTGTAAGGCTACAACAATAAAATTCGTTTACAATTTGTATGCCACATTTCATCGATCTCAATACAAAAGCTGCATGCAACAAATTTTCCATCAAGCCTTTAAAAACTCACCACAACTCGCTTCAGCTCGACCAAATTCAACTTTTCAACATATATTCCTTTATAGATGCTTCTACAGTGCTCAAGTGAACATCGCAACGTTTTAAGTATTCAACCAACACCACTGTCTGAATAAAGGCGTTTCGTCCGTTCACCATGGAACACGAAAGATTTCAATGCTATTGCACCGAACCGAACGCAAACGACGAACCGGTTCTTTCTATAAGATACGATTCCGAAGACAATTCGACGTCGATTCCCTCATTCGCTTACACCACTCTCTGTTGCAACTTCCCGTATAACCGTGGTCAGATTGTACCGATTTGATTTTGTTCACAAATCGTTGGCTACTCTCGTGCTAGGTAGGGGGCTGAGAGATGCGGTAGGCAAATCGTTTTCATTGGTTACAACATTTTCTATTTTCCGTTCCGTGGAGTTAAACTTGCCCTTGAACTTGTTTTTTTAGATTAACGTTTGCTCGATGCTTTTGTTCCAATGATTTCCAATAAAAGCGAAACGAATCTATATGTCAAATAGTGTGTGTTTATGTGGGTGGAACTTTGTGGGCAATTTTAAGTGTAGGGAAATATGCTTTAGGAATCCAGAGCAATAATGCAAGTTTAAATAATTACGCAAACATTGGATCTATGAATGCACACTGTTTCAAAAGCCACAAATGTACCCTATTTAGAATGCTCAAAATCGTAAACCGTTTTCAGAAGCGTATGTGTTTTCATAGGCATGGTGTTCTCGGATTTAAATTGATGTAACATATAATAATGCCTTTTAAAATTGCTCGTTTTGGAGTGTCATAAAATATCAAATTTTTAGAAGGGCTAACTCAATTTAAAAATTTATATTAATGTTCACCATATTCATTGTTGTAAGCTAATTGAGAAGTGTGTGTTTTTTTCATTCTGTTGAATATTCATGTGAGACGAGTAAGCAGGTTCGTTATTCATTAAGCCCGTATTCGTTAGTCATGTTGGCGACGAAATTGGAAGTGATTTGGAGCTGCAGCGTATCAAAAAACAAATGAAATTCTTGCGTGTCTCAAGGATCAAATTATGTGTCTCTAATAGTTTAATATGCTGCTTAATCTGATGCTGTTCTTAGAAATGTTCCAGCCCATTACAATTTTTAGCAACAGGTCGCCAAAGTTGCAAAAAATACTGGTTTCATTGATGTTTACATAAAAATTAAACAATGATTTATCAAAAACTTTTGCGATGTAATCCGACAAGCATGCTAAATAGGACTTTAACTTTTATTTCATATATAATTTGGTTGAAATTGCACGGTTAAGTTTAGATTAAATCGATTTTTTCAACATGCTTACAGCCTCCATACAAAATTCTTCGTTTCTCTTATATGGCAAAATATAATACTTTTCTAAACAAAAAAAAAAAAGTTTGGAGCATCGGAAGTATTATGAACTTTGTTTATAAGTATTGTTATACACTTGAAGTTTGAGTTGTGGGGCAAATTAGGCAAATAAACTGCCATACAAGCTGGTAAACTTGCATGCAAGTTGGCTGAAATAGTCAAATTTTGCATTTTCAACAGCTAATATCTCATAAACTAGACGTGTTATGATATTTCTGAAAATGGCAATGGATTCAGCAATCCTTAATTAAGTTAATAGCGGTATTTTGGTGCTTGAGACAAAGCCGTGTTCCGCAGTGTTATCAGTTAGTGAGCTCGTTTCATGTTTGTAATTTGAATGAGTGGAATATTTCTTCATCGTGATATTAATACCTCATTAAAGTTGTAAGTATTCAAAATTATCTGGTATGGAATACCTTAGTTTGGTATTCAGTAGCATTTTTCTCCTGCACGGCTAATGTGTTCACTAACGCCTGAAGATTCGATTGGTAAAAGTCCCATTGAACGGCAGTCAAGCCACGGGTATTTCTTATAGGAATGACTCTCAAATTCTTTCGGGCATCTCGCAAGTATCCCTCCAAAGAATCGGACAGAAATTCTCCCGGAAATTGTCTTTTCCAGGATTTGGTTTTGATAATTTGTTTTATTCAAGATTTTTTTTTCCAGAAACTGCTCATAGTAATTTATCGAATTTATAGCTTTAAAAACAGAAGACATAAGTTCATAAGTTCCACACCATTATTTATTAGGAGGTTCCTCTGTAAGCTATTCCAATGATTGTTTTTTTTTTCATTACACCTAATGTTTTTTTAGGAGCTCAACTAATAATACATATAATTTTTCAAAAGATGGTTTCAAATAATTCCTCTTGAATTAAATCAGGAACTGCACACTTTTTACACACTTTTTTACTTTTACAAGGACTTCTTTCAAATTTCTTCTATCATTTTTCATGAGATTCACACAAGATATGTTGTAAAACGTTACTCTTGGTTATTTTTCTGGGGCCCTGCTCAAAAATTTTCGATGAATTCGGTAAACATCTTAATTTCTTAAGAATGAAAATCGATTGAAACACATACAAGGAATTTATCATAATTTCTTTCAGAGATATCTTTGAGAAAAAACTAAGAGTTTTTCAGATCGCCAATATTCCTTCATATGTTTACCAAATAAGAATTTCTTCACAGATTTCTTTAAAAAAATTTCAAAAATTGTAAATAAAAATTTCTCAGGAGTTTTTGTTTTAAATCCCAAGAGGTAATTAAAAAAAAATCTCCTAGAATTAAAAATATATTCAAAATAAATGTTCTCCAGAATGCTTCAAAAATTCATCATGGAGTATCTCATGCCATTTCTTCTATATAAATACTCCAGATTATTTTTCAGGAACTCCTTCAAGGATCTACCCTGAAAAATTATCTAAGAATATCCCTTGCAAAAACTTGTTGAAAACAAGAAGCAATATTCTGAAAAAAATCCTACGAATTCCGCAGAGGAAGTTTTGGTGTTGTACGAGGCATTCAAAGATAAATATTAGTAAACCCTACAGGAAGCATAAGATGGAGTCCTGAAGAATCTCTGGAACAATTTCTAATGCACCTGTGGAATTACTCCTGTTTGAATGTTTGGAGAAATCTTAAAAAAAATCATTAGTTTTTTTTAGGGAAACTACAGGATTAATTTTCGAGGGAATTAATTCTTGAATTATTTACCCAAAGGGACTCTTGAAATATTCCTAAATCTAATTATGAATTATTGAAGAAATTTTAAGAGAACTGCTGGAAGGATTGTGGAAATATCTAACGAAATTTAAAAAAAATGCATAGAGAACTTTTTGCAGGAATCGTTATTGATTTTTTTTTTTTAAGAAAATATATGCAGCAGAAATTCAAGCCTAAAAAAATCGAATCTAGTACACGACACTGATGACGCATATCTGTCAAATGATACAAACTCTAGTGAAATTAAATGGTATAGTACTAAATTTGTTTATTTTTTCATCTTCTTAAAAAGTTTGCTCAGCAGAATTTTCTAAAATTGCATTTAAACAATTTGAAATAAACTACTTTGAATTGAACATTCGTGGAAGAATATTTAAAAGAGTTCTTGGAGAAATTCTACGAGATATTTTTGGATCAGAAATATATGAAAAAGAAATCAAATCAGGAATGTACTAATAATTTAAAGAATTTTAATTTTTTGAGGAATCCTTGAAGGAGTCCATGGAGTTATTAATAAATTTCAAACAATTTTCAAATGAATATTTTAAATTTATTAGGAGCTAAAAGAAAAAAAACAACGTACTATAGTGATTTCTAGAATTATATGATTTCAAAAGCGTAATTCAAGGTTTATCTTTTGACCGATTTCGAGAGGAAACGCATGACAAATTTCTTTAAAAATATGCAGAAGAATTCTGAAGGTGCCATCTTAAGCGTAATATCGGATGAATCCCTATAAACTTACCTGTTAGTTCTTTGTTAAAACTCTTGAAACAATTTATGAAGACTTATGTTTTAAATACAGTTTAGGTTGCACTACAAACATACAATCCCAAACAAAACTCTTAAGCTTATTACTGAAGACTGATTGAAGAAATTCGAGATATTCCGAGATATGGATTTTGGAATAAACCTTGTAGTAATTATTTATGTAATCTTTGAAGAATCGGAAGACAAATATCAAGAGAAATCTGAGAAGAAATATGTGGAGCTATCTCCTATACAATTTTTATTGACATATTTTTTGATGAATTATTGGAGTAATTTGTTTTAAGATCTCTTTGAATTTCGTAAAATATTATTGACAGATTACACTCAAGATATAGCAAAAACTGTTGATAGAATCGTTAAATGATATCTGGTGAGATCTTGAGCAGAAGTCTAATTGTTTGGTGAAGTTGGATAATGGTTTTAAAATATGAAGCTGAAGGCAACTTCTTTGAAATTCAAACGTAAGCTCAATATCCGTGTCATCCGTGGCGAAGCAAAGTTCTCTAAATAGTTTCTTGAATGATATTTTACAGTCTGGTTTTGAGAAGGACTTTAAGTTACATAAATAATTATTCAATTGGTACTTAATTTTGCATTCTGCATGCTGAAGACAATCTTAGGAAAATGTTATCCTTCGTAGCAAACTAGTTGATTTTGATGTTTTATTTTTCATCGGCCAGGGGGGGAGGTGCAACGGCTCTACCCTGCCTCTCTTCTGCCTACGCTTATGAAGCGGAAGTGATGTTGCATTTGAAATTGGCCCACAGCAGACCGGATCTACGCCAGTTTATGCGGGAGGGTCTGAGGGTAGGGCAATTTTATGGCAGAAAGGCTTGCTTATTGGTTGGTAGACTGCTTATGTATCATGCGAAAGAAAAGGCGTGCTATAATGATGGAAGAATGGAAGAGTAGGGAAACGGTTTCTTATCCGTCTCTAGTTTTTGCAATTGCTATGAACAAATATTGTGATAGACAGGCTTGATAATTCTCCTCAACATCATCAGAGCTCGGTGACATACTCTAGAGCAGCGTGCTACCTTTACCTTTTGCGAGAGAGCGAAAAATTGCTAAGCAGAGAGGCAACGTTCTTTGGGTAAATTTTCATACATTTATAGATCAGTGGAAATAAACGAATTTATAATATTTCTTACAACATAGGCGCCTTTCAGATTAAATAACGCTCTACGGGGAGGGTAGAAGAAGGCTACAGTATAACGTCTTATACAATAAAATTTTTATAACAAAAACCTTACGGGAAGGGAGGAAGGGATTAAAAATTCCCAATTCTTACGATACGTAATAAATGGACGCTGCCATATGCATATGCATTACCTCATCCTGATAAAATATTTCAAGTCAAATTACGAGCGTTATATAACACTACGGCACTTCTCCGACATAACCGACGTCAGAACATATCGTGGCGCTAACATTGACTCCGACCACTACCTGGTGATGGTGAAACTGCGCCCAAAACTATCCGTCATCAATGATGTACGGTACCGACGCCCGCCCCGGTACAATCTCGAGCGGCTGAAACAACCGGATGTCGCCAACGCGTACGCGCAGCATCTTGAGGCAGCGTTGCCGAATGAGGGCGAGCTCGATAGGGCCCCTCTTGAGGACTGCTGGAGGACAGTCAAAGCAGCCATTAATAGTATCGACCGCGTAGAGCTATGGAAAATCATGAACGAGAACAGCTTTCCCGGGAAGCTCACAAGATTGATCAGAGCAATGATGGACGGTGTGTAAAACTGCGTGAAGATCTCGGGCGAACACTCCAGTTCGTCCTTGTTGACGGCTGACAACAATGTTAGTCGGGAAATACGACATCAGCGAAAGTCGTGCCTACTATGGGCTCCAGAAGAAACTACGGTCAAGAAAGATTCACCCCCGCACCAAATGTACGATGTACAAAACGCTCATAAGACCTGTAGTTCTCTATGGGCATGAGGCGTGCACTATGCTCGAGGAGGACTTGCAAGCTCTTGGGGTTTTCGAACGCCGAGTGCTAAGGACGATCTTCGGCGGCGTGCAGGAGAACGGCGTGTGGCGGCGAAGGATGAACCACGAGCTCGCTCAACTCTACGGCGAACCCAGTATCGTGAAGGTAGCTAAAGCTGGAAGGATACGCTGGGCAGGGCATGTTGCAAGAATGCCGGACAACAACCCTGTACGAATCCGGTCGGAACAAGAAGGCGTGGGGCGCAGCGAGCTAGGTGGATTGACCAGGTGCACCAGGACCTGGAGAGCGTGGGTCACAGTCGAGGATGGAGAGAAGTGGCCATGAACCGAGTGAATTGGCGAATTATTGTTGGCGAGGCTTTATCAAGATAATTGATGTAAAGCCAAATAAGTAAGAAGTATATAACACATGACTTTACCTTAACAGAAATCAATACTTCATTATCTGTCAATGGGAATAAAGTAAAGCAACATGCACAATACACTTATGATATATTAAATGCCTCTCAATATTGAAGAAGAGGTTGCAGTGGCTTTTCAGAACAGAAGAAGAGTCGTGGATAAAGTGTAGAGGAAATGCATGTCTGGAAAAAAATGATGAAGGAATTTTAGGCATTTTTTAAAAAATTCCTGAACAAAAACTCAGGTATAAACGTTTGTGGATTTTTCAAAGGTTACTCTAGATATTTGGAAAATTTTATTGGAAGATAAAGTGGACATTTTTTGAAAGATATCCTGGAAAAATGAAAAAAATGTCAAAGTACAGTGCCTGTTCGATGTTGGCAAGCTTTATTTTTGTCACAAAGAAAACATGGAAATGCATATACAAGAAAATAGATCCTGTCAACCTCAATGTTTCTGTGGGCCTTTCTGAGGCTTATCATGTTCAAAATAAGTAAATTTAATTCGTGGTCATCATAACGGAGATAAAAGTTTCAATAATAACAACCCTTTGATTTTGCCAACGGTTCAATTCAGGTTACATGAAAAATTCACATGCTGCCAAAATCAAACGGGCACTGTAACCCATATGAAATTTATTGGAGGTAGACGTTGGAGTGCTTATGCTCTGGAGAAATTCCACTAACAAGGGAATGTGTCATGATGGTTTTACATGGGGTTTCACCCGGACTATTTTTATTAGATTCTTCTCTTCTTTCTGGCGTTACGTCCCAACTGGGACAAAGCCTACTTCTCAGATTAGTGTTCTTATGAGCACTTCCACAGTTATTAACTGAGAGTTTTCTTTGCCGATTGACCATTTTTGCATGTGTATATCGTGTGGCAGGTACGAAGATACTCTATGCCCTGGGAATCGAGGAAATTTCCTTTACGAAGATCCTTGACCAGCGGGATTCGAACCCACGACCCTCAGCATGGTCATGCTGAATAGCTGCGCGTTTACCGCTACGGCTATCTGGGCTCCTCAACATTTTTATTAGATTCTACATGTCGAAATATGAAAAACCTCAAAGCATTTCGGGAGATAGACGAGTGGTGTAGCCAGGAGGGGCTATGAACGGGGTAATTTTATTAAGTTAGTTGAAAATTTGCTTTAAATATGTTCTTCAGTATTTATTGCAATAGTAGCAAACAGAATTGACATTAATGTATGATTATAATGTAATCTTCATACCATAGGCGTAACTAGGATGGGTTCTTCTTGTCATATTTTACCAATAAAGCTAAGTTTAATTTGGGGTCAATATTCATTGTTTTCTAATATCTATCAAAGAACACGAGATTAACCTAATGGTTTTTTAGTAGTGTAGTAAGAAAGGACTTGTAAAGTGGCTAGTTCAATAATGTAGATGAAGATACGAATAGTACTGACAAGAAATGCTGCCAAGAAAACCCCCGAGGTTATAAATGGAAATGTTTTCCAAATTACAAATATGCGTAGAATTTCAAAGTTTGTTGGGACTCGAATCAATAGTGTAGCTAAGGGCACAAATTTCTTCACTCCCGCAATACATTTTTGTATGTAAATTTGTTTGCATCATTGGTCATTTGTCATCTCTCTATCCAGCGTTCTTTAAATTTTACCAAGTCAAATTTCGGGGATTGCTTGATTGCCCAATTTTTTGCACGATGACTTGGATGACTATTTCAATGACTTTGAATAATTCTCAGATTTTTCCGCAAAAAATTCGTGAGTGCTCTTCAAATATTATAAGATAACAATTCTAATGACCCCTTTTTTTAAATTTTGGTTGATCCAATGCTGAGGAAATTACAAATGTTTTTTCAGTGCATTTTTTGAAAAATGTCACCACTTTGAGTTAAAATTTAGTATACAAAATTCATAAAAACGTGTTTGAAAACAAACATACGAGGTAAGACTCTTAGCTTTTGGAATGCGGCTTAGAGAGTTTCGATTTGACGCGTAATCACAGAGATATGGACAGAACACTTTTGTATGTTTTTGAGGGGGTGAACCCAATATTCGAAAAGGGCTTGTTTTCAGCCCCTGGAATATATTACAGTACCACATATATGAAAACATAACCCAAAAAAAAAATATTAGGAGAGCATAAAAATGTATCAGAATATATTGAAGGCGATGCAAATTTGAAAAAAAATGTTGGTTTCATCAATAAGCGTTACGTAATTTTAAGATGGAGTATATTAATTTAACGTTTTCATGGCACTGTGAGTGATGTAAGTCTTCTGGCTATTCAACTGTTTCAAGTTTTCTTCCCGCTGTATAAACCCGTAATATTTTAAATTATGGCATTAAAAAGTGACCAAGCCCCCTAAAAGAGACTCCTGTTACAATCCCTGTGCAGGGAATGTGGGCTTCGTAGCCGTGCGGTTAGTGTCACCAGGCATTTAGCCGCATCGTGCTAGGGAGTGTGGGTTCGATTCCCGCTGCAATCCGGAAAACTTTTCGTGAGGAATGTTTTCGGACAGTGCCACTGGGCGTTGCATGCTAGTCCGTTGTCTAGTGTGGTGCTTCCTTCAAAGGGTATAATGCCCACTGGAAGCATTAACGTGTCAGTGTTTTTTTTTTTTTTTTCAACAAGCATACAAACTGTATATATTAAGTAAGTTGAAAAAACAGAACCACCTTGTTGTTTAATTTGTATGGACCTTCGTCTTTTGTCAGGCCCCTCCTCCCCCCATAAATGACCGTGTGGTTTGTGGATGCCCCCTATTGGTTTGTCTTCTATGGAATACATAAGAAAACCATGAAATGCACGGAATATTAACAACAACAAAAGCTAAGAAGCTATGAAGAACCCATCGTGGTTTCGCCTATGGCATGAAAAAAATAATTTAAA
Organism: Aedes aegypti; assembly: GCF_002204515.2. Classification (NCBI taxonomy): domain Eukaryota; kingdom Metazoa; phylum Arthropoda; class Insecta; order Diptera; family Culicidae; genus Aedes; species Aedes aegypti. Next base: position 178,253,546 of record NC_035108.1, on the reverse strand, counting down.
CATACATTAATGTAATGTATGTTCTGTACCATCACAATAAATACTGAGAAAAATGTTTATGTTCCATTTTCAATTAAATCAATAATATGATATATGCACAAAATTGGCCTTTCAGAGCCCCCTACACCACTTTTTCATATTCTGACCCCGGTTTTAAACCCTGTGTAAAACCATCGTGACCTTCCCTTGTAAGCATTTCTTAAGAAACTGCTGGAAAAAAATCTGGGAAAGTAGGTAAAGGAATCTTTATAGGCATTTCTGTAGGAATCGCTGAAAGAGGCAATAGGAACATTCCAGAAAATATCCCTAGGAAATCACTAGAAGATTTTTTTGTAACTTTTCTGAGAAGAAAATCTTTAATAGCCCGCTGTATAAACCCGTAATATTTTAAATTATGGCATGAAAAAGTGACCAAGCCCCCTAAAAGAGACTCCTGGTACAATCCCTGTGCAGGGAATTTAAAATCATATCAGAAACGCGTCATCTGAAGGGCTGAGTAAAAGATAAATAATTCATGAATTCAATTTGAGCTGATTGTACATTACTAAACCAACAGCCAACGGTCAAAGGTCCTCGGTTAGTGAACCCTCATACCATGCATCAAACTCATCGATGGTGCGAATGTGAGAATCAAGACAGCGAACACATAAATTTTCTTTCATTCGACCCCATAACCAACCTTAATCGGAATGATAATGTCAGACCCTTGAGTGGCCAATTTCGTTGCCTTATTTTCGAAAGATACTTAAAATCGATTGCTCTTTTCCATCGGGTTGTGGTGCGGCTAAAATTACTTTATTTATTTACAATAAATCTACACTAATAAACGGTTATAGCACGACAAGGGACAATTAACGCCTCGGCGGTTTGAGTATTCGATTTGTTTTATCGTCGCCCGGTGCCACATCGTGGGGGCAGTAAGATGAGGATACTTTTATGCAACTGGAAGAAGAAAGAAGTGTAGAATATTAGTGGAACACGTTCGTTCACCCACCCGATGATCCTCGCAATCGAAGTCACTTGAAGAAAGTGACCGCCATTGGTGGGGTTGCATAACAGTGCGGTGGTCCTGAACCGGTTGTGGGATTTGGGGCAGTTTTACCGGGGATCTTTGGGTTGCTGAAGACGATGGGGTTGATGCTGGCGGTGGGGTTGTGAAACACCCTTTAGAGGATGATGGCGCTAAGATTAATGGCCGCTTTGCACGAATGCAACTGGTTGTGCATTCCACAGCGGATGAGGCGGTTGGGACTTCTTGCCACTGTGGATATTGTACTGCAACGAGCTCCCTAAAAATATAAATTCATTGTTAGGTTTAGTGTTTGAATCAAGTTACATATTTTGGACTCACCTGGAGCGGTAGTTTTGATGACGGTTCTAAAACCACTGTTGCCTTCCACTTCGTAGTGAACAGTACGAACATATCCTCCGGGTTCAAGGACACCGTATCCTCCATGAACATAATCTCCGCGACGATTTTCCCAATGATCCAGTGAAACACCCGTTTGTGGATGATCGATGTAGTACCGGAAGGCGTAATCAATCTGCAATGGGATAGGTTAGATTAGATACATTCCGATATCGTGATTTTGACCAGGTTCAAACGTAAAGCAGACCGTAAGTATAATGCTCTACCCCAGTATCGCTTTTTAATTGAATGTTAATAACTGCTCCCAACAAACCAACCCTCCGTAATAGATAGTTAGATGTTCAGCATACCACAAATAGATTGCCTTCAAGTATCCGCACAAATAAGACGCGAAATAGCGAAAAGCACAGCAGACGTTTTGCAACCATGAGAGATTATATTCGTTCAGATATACTGGTAGATACACGAAAGAGGCAGAGCCTGAAATGAATTATGTCGCATTATCGAGTTAATTGAGAGTAATTCAAATGCCAACCGTTTAGATCAAATTCTTACCACTAATGGGTGAACACCGATGGGAGGTCAGTGACGATACTTGTGACTTATTTTGGTTTTTTAAATAGAAGGTAACGGAAAACGGGGTAACTTAGATAGTTACCCCGAAGAAAACTTGAATATTTATGCATGCTGTTTCAAAGAATTATATTTTTAAAACAAGTACTGGCATCCTAACTATCGACTGCAGTTGATAGATTTCCAAAAGAATTATTCTGAATGGATATATAATTTCTCATATATTCGAATGTCGGTTTTCTGTTCTAGGGTAACTTTGATAATGAAGTATAGCACTACCAAAATTGATTGAAATACGGGGCCCAGATAGCCGTAGCGGTAAACGCGCAGCTATTCAGCAAGACCAAGCTGAGGGTCGTGGGTTCGAATCCCACCGGTCGAGGATCTTTTCGGGTTGGAAATTTTCTCGACTTCCCAGGGCATTGAGTATCTTCGTACCTGCCACACGATATACGCATGCAAAAATGGTCATTGGCATAGAAAGCTCTCAGATAATAACTGTGGAAGTGCGCATAAGAACACTAAGCTGAGAAGCAGGCTCTGTCCCAGTGGGGACGTTACGCCAGAAAGAAGAAGAAGACGGAACATTTATAGGGCGTTGCATACCTCTAAGCGTTTAACGCGGAAATTTCTGACTTTGATAACAAAAATGGCCTCATATTGCAAAAATGGTTTTCGCTAAGATATTTGAGACCAAATTCATGTTCTACTACAATTAGGCTGTCAAGGGTAAGAGACGATCTAATTATGACTTCATCAAATAGTGATCGTAGAACAGATTGTTTGTGAGCGTTTCAAAAATGCTAAAATCTTATAAATTTTCAATATTTGCATATAAATCCTCAAATGTACTTGATTCTAACGAAAATAGCTTTGACGAGAAATTTAATTCTAATACTCTTTACTTTTGCATTCGTGTTGCTTAACTGATTAACAGAAACTTTATAATTGTGGGTTTCGCACTATCAAAGTTACCCGCATTATCAAAGTTACCCCGTTTTACGGTACCGATACAGATAAAAATATTAAAATTTCTATGTAGCATAAACAGCAGAGTATAGTAAAAGTAAATCAAATTCATTTGATGTTACAGTATCACGTTTAATTTTTAACTAAAGATGCTTGAATGTTACATGATCGTGTAAATTTAAAGTGCATTCGATTGAAAACTAAACAATTTGGCGTTGACATTTCAGTTTATTCTTATGCCCAAATAATGTGCATGAAAATAAACTGAAATTTACAACATCTATTTAGCTCTCAGTGAATAACTGTGGAAGTGCTCATAAGAACACTAAGCTGAGAAGCAGGCTCTGTCCCAGTGGGGACGTAACGCCAGAAAGAAGAAGAAGAAGATTTAGCTGTGTAGTACTTCAAAATGTTAAATGTTCAATTTTTCATTTCCTTCAGAATGCATTTCATACAGTAATATAAACGTATTCACAGTCACACAGTAGTTATGACTGAAGGTCACTTTCTAGAGAAAGTATGATAAAAATCAATGTTACACTGTAGAATACCAAAATGCCACCTTGAAACAAAATGTAATTGTTTCAAGAATTTGTTAGAAAACTTTGGGGCTCTAACTCCAAACGTTAAGGATATAACAAACAAACTTTTGTATGGTGAGTTGGGGTTGAATTCTGATAAAATCGAGATTATCTCTCACTTATCGCTCTCTGTAACAGTCACGATCCGCAACACATCATTAGAGTCTGATTATTGACTACTGTTACAGCTCTGAACAAGCTCTAAACCTGGGGGCAATATTGCTTTAGGATGTTCAAGGATTGTTTATCGTGCCAGGAAAACCAAACAATGGTAGGGGGAGATCCCCCAGTGCCGGACAGCACCCAATACCGGACAAAGTTGAAACATTGAGAAATCATGGTCCAATCAAGATGGTGTATTAGTAGAAAAGAAAGCTATTATGTAGACTAATGTTTGCGTAGAATAACACATCCTTGAAATATGCATCCCTTTTTAAAAAAGTAGAAAAGTTTGAAAATCTTTAAAAAATTGACGTATCTTCTTAATTTTGAGCCTATTTAGTAATTATTTTGAATATGAAAAAAATACTTTGGATCCCGCAAGCATGATCGGACATAATCCTAATTTGATAGTATGAATGTATTTTGTACCATAATTGAAGTAAATATGGACAAATTACAATTTAGGTTAAGCACCTCCTGTCCCTCAGTTTCGGACAGCTTGATTTGTTATATAATATCTTGGTATTTATTGCATCAGTGTCTCAAAATACTTCCATTTTTCATGGGTTCCGTCGACCATGGTATCAAACATGCAATAAAATTAAGAAGAATGAACATTCATAACAACTTCGTAAAATGTGCTATTTTTCATCATATATGAAAGAGGTTTTTGATAGGCATCTTGCAAACTAAGAAAAACTCAAATTATTTTTGTAAATATTGCAATTGCATTGAATTGGTAATTATAAACTATTTCTTTAGTGTACACATTCAATGATGTTCAAATTTACAGAATTCGAGGCATTTCCAGATCGTGTCCGGTATTGGGTGCCACCTTTCAAGATCGATCAATTTGGTACTAAAATACATCATCAAAACACAATGTCAAAATTCATATTTATATTTTCAAATTTATTTTTGTACACTATAAAAATGATAATATTTATCATAAATGGGTAACACGAGCCCATAAAATCAATATTTTTCGAATTATGAATTTAGTGGCTTAAGTGTCCGGTACTGGGGGATCTCCCCCTAAATAAGCGAGAAAAATTGGTTTTATCATCGCTCTCCTTCGCTGCTGCTATTTATCAGACTTGTTACGACTTGTGAAACATTTCCGATCATGAACCGATGCAGATGCGATATTTTTCTTCGCTTGCTTTGATCATGCTTCGAAATCAATTGAGAACGACTTCTGCAATGCATGATGGAGAGAGCTCTAAGAAATGACGTTCAAAGGTTGCCCGTTGAGATTTTTTGAAAAAAGTTCGAGATTCGTGAGTAATATCAAATATGTATGTCTAGTTCAGCAAAATTCTAAACTATCAGGTAAAAATCATTCACTGACTGTTTTACTCGAATATTTTGCGCACTGATTTTTTGAATATGTGAAAAGTGAGCTTTTTTCAGAACATTTTCATTTTACAAGTGGGAATCTAATTTAACGAGTAATGTTTAATTCTTTGGTTACGTCGCCTGCTCTGCGGATTGCGTTTGTAGTGTCTGATCTTTTGATTGTATCACTTGCTCTTGCTAGGGTAAGTAATGAACACTTGTTCGCTGTACAATGCGTTTATCGAACGCATTATTCAAAGTTTTTGTTCATGCAAAAGTTTGTTAATATTTTTATATCTACCGTTTGGAGGTTGAGCCCGCAAAATTTCTGACAAACTGAAATTTCTGAACGCCCTTATAGCCACAAATCGATTAGTTTTCATTAAATTCCTTCACAATTATGTGCTGACATTCTAATAAGTTGCTGAGATAATAATAAAACAAAAATTGATTTTTAACCGTATTTTTGGTGTCCCAGAACTGATCTGGTCTCTCTCCATAATATGTAGGTGGTGATTTCAAGAACCGAAATTAAAATCATGGTGAATACACGTACAGGTATTTGCCACCGTAGTTTTGAATACAAGAACAAAGATCTTTCTAATTTCCTTTCTATACCTACTTCGCAATTCGATTAAACGGAATAATTGAAATGAAACTTGCGATAAAGTTACACGGCTTCTCAGTGAGAATCGTACTCACGACTGCCTGTTCATTCGATAGGGTGCGTTACCTCTAAACCAAGATTATTGATTTGAAATTAGGTTGACTTCTGTGACCATCGGTCCTCTCGTGGTGTAGGGGTAACGCGTCCTATCTAGTCCTTTGATTCCAATTTCGAAGTACAGTCGCCTCTCCATATCTCGATATCGAAGGGACCATAGAACGAGACAAACAACAATTTTTCATGAATACTAGAATGAAAAACATTATGTTATCAAGAAAATGAGAAACAATCAGACGTAATTGCACGTTCTTATTTGTTTTGAACCCCAAAAATTGGGTGTTGGTCCTATCGACGTACAGAGAGAAAATTGCTAACGAAAAATTAACAGGAACACATCGAGATACGAAGATACCGAGAAAACGAGGATATCGAGATGTGGAGAGAGAAATTGTATGAAGAATAAAGGGAACGAACAAATCATCAACATAGAGAGATATCGAGATATAAAACATCGAGATGCGGAGAGTCGACTGTATATGTAATACATAGTATTACGGTAGTTGTTTGAAAACATAGTTCCTGAGCAGTTTTTATATTGTTCCTATTGAAAATGGACAAAAAGCTTTAGTAAAACAGATTGACTGTAATTAAAAGCCTTTCGAATTATTAACAAAACATTTAGTTCTATGAAAATAATGCAAAATTTTAAAATCATGTACGATGCAGTATTGACAAACATCCCTAAACTTCTAGTTCTAGACAAGGATTTGAATGTAGTAGAGACCTGAAAGTTTGTAAGGATTCTTAAGATATATCCCCAAATCAGATTTCATCATCAATACTCGTACCAATTTGCTCATTCGGTTGAAATAATTGAATTTCTGATAGATATCGGTAAATTCCCTAAAAAATTGCATACATTTGGGCACTTTCTGCGTTATTCTTAAATTTTAATTATTAATTATTTCTGTAAATATTGTATTGTTAAGAATTTAGCAAACATATTCGAATTCAGGTAGCTCAAATTTATTATGTAGAATTGTTTAGAAATCTAACAATGATCGCATTGACAAGTGACCAATTTCACCCCGAAATGAGAGTCCCCGATTATTTTTAAAGATATTTCTTAGCACTAAAATGACATTTGTTAGAAAATTTGGGTACATGAGCCCATGAGGTTCACCTTTGTACTTGTTTTCCAGCATTCAGTTGTTTGGCATTGTCAACATTATAGAAAACATGCAAGAGAAAACGTGAAAAATTATCAATTTCACCCGAAATTACGGTACGTTTTCACTATGAATTATTACCGTTACAATTACCGTTATTACCGTTAACTGAAAATTATAAAAAGAAAAAACTAGCCAAAGCAAAAAATCAGGTTTGTAGATGACAGAACTGATAATATGTAGGAGCCCTTGATCAAATAGATCATGAAGGTAACCTTGAAACCAATTTCATTGTTACAATAAACTGTGGACTCCAACCACTCGGCTAAGGAAGGCCCCCAAACTTTACTTTACATAAATTTCAATTCGTCAGCCATCCTGAAAAATCCTTATAATTGTTTTCTCGCACGGATAAGAAAAATCAAATAAAGGGACATAGCTTACTTTTTTGAAAGTGTGTACTACAAGCTGTTGGTCGGTGCAAAATAATCCATATTTAGGCCTTTTTTCAATTTTTCAATAAAACATTTGTGGTGGTTTTCCGTTGCTACCAGGTTCATACTGCCTTTCACATTTCAAGGTTGCATAGATGAAGAAACCAAAAAAGGATGAATTAATATTAACTTTATTATACAGAATGCGAAATTGATCCTCTTTATAAATTGTTTCGGACAAAACGACAACAACAAGTGAAACAACAGCCCTGAAGCTGAAGGTCTGCCTCTTACTGCGACACCCATCGTATTCCACTTTCAAATACTGGGTTCGTCGTACATTGGGGCATCGAACAGGAACAGGATTTAGCTGCATGATTTTGGCAAAAGCAAAAATTGAGGATGATGAAATTCATTGCATAGATTGCAATAGGCAATTAAATTGTATTTGTTTTTTTAAGCTCACAAGGTTGATCGGTTAACTTTGCAATTCCTTGGAAGTTATTGGGGACTTCGTTACCGAATGTCATTAACCTAAATATACTTTTGAGTTTAAGAAATAGTGTTTTAACCAGGGATGACCATTTTTGAATTTGTACGTTGTATGGCAAGCCCAAAGGTATTCTACGCTCTGGGTGATCGTGAAAATAGCCAACCAAAAAGATACTCGACTGGTGGCATCGTACATGTTTAGCAAAGGCAACCTTGTGGTTTTATCGGATTAAAATAAGTGTTGTGTTGGCATATAATAGTGTTTTGGGCTGAATATTCATTAGCTTTGTTTATTAACTCGTCCATTTAATCCTAATATTCTTCAAGCAATGCTAAATTTATACAATTAAAATAATCTAGCGGTCAAACAGCAGAAAAATAGTGACTTTAGTGAACAAACAGTGACATAAAAGTGACTTCAAAACTATAATTAATAGTCATTAAAATGACTATAAATGGAAATACGTTCTATGTGGATATTAATCAACCTACATATTGGGTAAATTGAGGGTATAGATAAATGCGGTAATTTTAAATTTTTCTTAACAGTCATCTATCCAGGATAAGATTCGATTGCCATAAACGGTCAAAAAGATGGCATATTGGAGATTCCAGTTCTCATGTTTTACGAAACAAATATTCGCTTAGTATAGATTACTATTTTAATATTATAATTTCATTTGGAAGAAAACACGAACACATGAACTTCAAAAACAGACTCGTTAATTTTTAGCAAAATTCCTGTTCATGTGGAAATTACTGGTTTAAATTTATCAAAGATTTTGAAGTAAAGGTACAAAACAAATAACTTGAAGCATTTTTAATAAATCTTTGTAATGAATCAACGTTTAATTTTAGATTGTGAACAACATTGAGGAGATTTTCTTTAAAAGATCGTACTGCTTTCTGAATCTTACGTTAAAAATTGAAACAGAATCCAAGGTTTCAAAATTTTCTGTGCCTTGGAAATATTTTTAAATAGCGTTTGAAACACTAGACAGTTTCTATCGTTTCCCACAAAAATTGTAAGACAAAACGATTAGCCGTTTCATACGGTAACTTACGACGTTTATGTACCGTGTACCTTTTAATTCCGCTCCTAAATGCTAATCTTTGACAGATACGCGTATTTCGACTACCATTTGCAGTCTTCTTCAGTGTCAGAATACTCGAAGAAGACTGCAAGTAATAGTCGAAATACGCGTATCTGTCAAAGATAAGCATTTAGGAGCTGAATTAAAAGGTACACGGTACTCCATCTACTTTTAAGTTTCTCTATTGAGATTCTGCTCAGAGAATTCAAATACATTAATAGGAGACGTTTATGTACCAGTGAAAAATGTTTTGTATTGATTAGTGGTTAAGTCTCTTCGACTCTCCATACATCGGAGCGGTTAAAGTAATGGATGGGTTGCGAAAGTTTAAAATATTACACACGCAGTTTTGTAAATCCTGAAATTATACATTCTAAAATTGAAAAATCGAGTTGGTTTTGAGCAGAACGTGTAGAATTTCGTCTGCGAAACACGAAGGATTGAAGCTTGTTTGTGTTTCTGACTTGAAAATGTTTGAATAAGTATTCGAGAATTCAAATATTATTCAAGTAATATGAACAAAGAAGAAACAATATTAAAATACTTAAAGGATGCTGAGATTAATATTTGAGCAATACTTGAGTTTAATAAGCAACAAATGAATTGTAAATTTGAAGCTTCTATTAAAATAAAAAAAAATAAGAGATTTATTATTGTTGTCCAATAATGTTCAATAATGAATGCATAGAAACGTGTTTTATAAAGAATTTCCATTGATTGATGCCACAGCTTATTTGTTGAAATTTCTAATCTAAGTTCTAAAATGATTTCAAGCAAAATTAATAATTGCTTTTTACGTTATTGGCGAATTTCTGATAAACTCTTTGAGTTTTTGGGTTGTCATCCCTAAGCTTTTCTGAATTATCTTCCGGAAGAGTTTTGGTGAGCTACTTTTAAAAAGTAGACTTCTGTAGCCGCAGATTACTGCAGAAAGTTTAATAGTAATTTATTTTGCTAGTCTGCCAGTGCTAGAATTTTCTCAAAAAATTATAGCAGATTTTTTTCACATTTTTCGTTGGAAATGTCTACGAAAAAAACACCTGAATACTTCCAGATAGTTAGCCAGAACTTGATACTTAGATTTTCAAATCATACCATACTTGTCTTTATAATAACATTTTTTTTTTCTAGCTGTTTGAGCTTGAAATTTTATTATCAGCAGATTTTGACGAAAATAGTGACTTTAGTGACAATGTTTCCGAAAAAAGTGACTTTAGTTACTTTTTGTAGAAAAAAGTGACTTTTTAGCGACCATGTTGTAAAAAGTGACCAAGTCACTAAAAAGTGACTTGCTACCATCCGTGTAATCTTGAATTTTTCTTTAATCACCAACAATCTCAACTTTATCAGAAGTCCTTGGCATTAACAAATAACCTTCAATTAATTTAAAACTTTCTTAATGTGTCTACTGTTCGATTTATATTTTCATAACATTTTAAAGGCTTTCAGAAAATATGTTATTGTAAAAATAATTAAGTATAGGCAACCAAAAACTACTGTAGAAAAATGTTCTATTTCCCGCTGCATTTCCCGCATTTAGAGCCTTCAATGACACTCATGATTTTGAAAATTCGTGCACCCAACATAGGCTACTTGATGAGTTTCACGTTTTTGAATTACTGTACTGGGAAGAGCCACGTGATTTTCGCGAAATTCAAGCCTACTATTATTACCATTCCCAGCACTGGTCTTGATAAGTTGAAAGATTTATGGGGCCTTCCTTAGCCGAGTGGTTAGAGTCCGCGGCTACAAAGCAAATCCATGCTGAAGGTGTCTGTGTTCGATACCCGGAATTTATGCCTATCAGATGCATTTGAAGTCACTGTTGGCTTCTTCAGTGAAAGGTTGATTGTAGAAAAATATAAAAGATATGATTTTTTGTATTACACGTTTAATGAACTCAGGCATTTGTAGGTTATAAACATACATTTTTTCGGACATTTTTAAAAAATACGAAAAACTTTCAAAAGTCACAAAAAACTTTCCGTATATGCATTTTATGAGCTATGGTGTAAGCCAAAAAAAAAACATTATGATTTCTGAGCAACGGAAAAATATACAAAATTTTAAAGTGTACCCCGTCTAAAGGCGGAATTGGGTATTAGAGGGGTGAAGTAAAAAAAAAATTGAGCATGTTTGAAAATAAGGATGATTGTTGCTTAACATATTAGTAGAGAGTGATTCATTTCACCAAACCTCTAAAAATATAAGAAAATTGTACTAGTTATGGTTATAGTGGTTCCTTATTATATGTGACGTATCGTAAACTTTAGCAATTTTAATTATTTTGAACGTTTTAAAATCACCATGTATTTGCAATCTTACTACTAATACACGCATAAAAAAATTAGAAAATTCAAATTATCAAGTATGGTAAAATAGCGAACCACCATGGCTATTGCTGGTACATCTACCCTAAGTAATAGAATATTAGAATTTTTCCTAAAATTTGAACATAAGATTGAATAATACCTTTTTTTGCTAGAGTTGATGACGTTACATGCTGAAGCTGCATGGGTATCATAAAATTGAAGGATTCAAACGTTTTTCAATTAAAACTGTCGATCTCATATTCGTACGGTAACAGCTGCTCGAAGTAAGCAGCGTGGCCGACCATTTATTCATTGATTTAATAATATTCTAATTTGATGGCTTGCTCACTTTTGGGCTACAAAAAATCGAAAAAAAAATCGATCAGTCTTAAAATGTACAGCTGTAAATCTGCTTCAGGAAAAAATCTTAAAATATTTTGTGATGCATGATATGCATGAATTACAAATACAGATCGGATTCAATTATCCGGAGTATCTTTTTTTTTCACTCCGGATAATCGAATCACTAAGAAAAAAAAATTAATCTTCGATAAAAGAACTTAAATATTATCTTGTTTTTGTTGCTTTATTTATACGATGCGGTGGCGTAGCCAGAAATCATTTCTAGGAACAGTAGGGGTCTTTACAAGAAAAAAAAATTGGACCAGCATACACAAAAAACACTTTTTCAAACCCCCCCCCCTTTTCTTAAAAACGTTCAAAACTGCAAAACCATTCATATTGTATATTGCAATACCAAATTATCTCAGATTTATGCATAAAAATTGAAAAAAACAAGAACATCAAAAAACAAATTCCGGATAATCGAGTATGAAATTCCGGATAATCGAATCCCGGATAATCAAGTCCCCGGATAATCGAGTTTCCAGATAATCGAGTCCGACCTGTATTAGTGAGATTCACAGAGAATCCTTTTTAGTCAGTATTTCAAGATTATTTTAACTTGCATCAAAACATGTTGCATAAATGCAAAATTATCTAAACCGAAATAGTTCGTTTGAAACAATAATCTGAGAACAGAATCGATGTGAAGTGAAACTTATAAACACATTTTCCAATAAAAACTATTTATACCATAATTCAGAATATACATATGATTTGATAAAATTAACGACCCTTTTGGTCGACCTCAAAACATTCCACCTATCGACATTCTTCTTCTTTTTCTTGGCATTACGTCCTCACTGGGACAAAGCCTGCTTCTCAGCTTAGTGTTCTTTTGAGCACTTCCACAGTTTTTAACTAAGAGCTTTCTTTGCCAAAGTTGCCATTTTCGCATTTGTTTATCGTTTGGCAGGTACGATGATACTCCATGCCCAGGAAAGTCAAGGAAATTTCCATTACCGAAAGGTCCTGGACCGACCGGGAATCGAACCGGGACACCTTTAGCATGGCTTTGCTTTGTAGCCGCAGACTCAAACCACTCGGCTAATGAAGGCCCTCCTATCGACATTATGCTCCCTTTGAATCTACCAATCGTTTACATTCTTACCTGTGAGTTGGTACGGTAATTAGACGTGAACTCGACTAGATGCTCACACAGGATTTCCATCGTCAGTAACACCCCCGCAAGAAATAATCTCAGCATATTCATCTGGAAAGAAAAAAAAAACAAACATATCGATCAATCATTATTCACATTCAAAAACCTGCAATTCGTCTTATACTAATATGTAAATCCACTTCAACGACGGCAGCTACAAACCACGTTCGGTCTGAGGACAAAAAAAACTGGATCAAATGTCAGCATTATTTCAAACGGAAATGCTGCAAAAATATTGAACAGCGGTAACCGAAAGAGATATTGAATGCAACCTTCCGTCAGATCATCGTCGGCAGGTTCACCACATTTCAGGTTCAAGTCTTCGAACACCGTCACATTGACCTTGATATTTGGATATAAGTCTCTTTTTTCCCCGTGACTTCAACTGCCATTAATAATATGTGTTTATCGCACACACGCGCTTCATAAACTTTTTGCCGTTCGGTTGTTTATCCACAGCAGTTCACATTGCTTTGGCTTCAATATTGGTTCGATGAACTTTTCCGATTTTGAATAAGTCATTCTAGCGCGTGTGTCTGCTTTGGAGATTTATTGCTGCTCCCATTGGAATCAACTACTCAGATGCCTTAGCAGCCGTAGTAGACCGCCGGGATTGATCTACGCTGCTTCCCCAGACACTGATCTTAACCGATGGTGACATTTTAAGTTTTGACAAATAGAATTCAATTGATTCTAAAATGAGCTTTCAAACACACACACAATGCGCATCCGATGGGAATTCAAAACAAAATGATGCGATGGTGACGTACTTCCTCGGTATGCAATTGAATAAATTCGTGAGGCAAACAGCTTCTCCGGTGGGTTATATGCTGGGATTTGATGCACAGTCGGTAAAGACGTAGGGTAGAAGTACCAATTATAGTTAAAGTACAAATTATGGCAAAAGTGGGAACAAAAAGAAATTTATTTTTATTTTCTTCTAGAATATAGCGGCTTATATTCACAGTAAAGATAGAATTATTTATTTTCGGTGATAGCTAGGCCTTAAGATTCGTGCATTATAATTCGAAATATAAACGATTTGATATATTGTCACACGATTATGTCACCTGGTTAGCGTTTTGCTAAATGTATGTTCTTGTTAAGGAAGGGTAAATCTCTGACTCCACAATCTCGTTAAAAATGTGTTTTAGAACTGTCTTATAGCGTGGCAAAATGTAAAAAATATGTTTCTCCGGAATGCGCGGTTAATGTTGATAATTACGTCGATGTAAACATGCTCGATGCTTTAGATAAATTTTTCGAACACCAAATCGAAGCAGTCTCTAGCCTAGGTTCTTTGATTCAAGTGAGGTGACTTTAGGGGAATCAAGATTTCCTTCCAAAACGCAAAGGAAAAAGATGGCCGCGTATTGCCGGAAACTCTTAAGGATCGCGCGAACTCAACAAACATGTTGAAAAAAAAAGAATATTTTTTTATTTATGCCGCCAAAATTGAACATTTGTTTATTGTCAACTTGAAATGTCTCTTAAGTGACTATAGGTCATCTGGGAATATCAGAAATAAAATAAATGATTTACTTGAATATTCCTCAGTTAAAATTAGCCATCATGCAAAGAGAAGCCCAATCAGGCATTCGTCGATATTCGTGATAGGCTCAAAAATATTATTTAGTTCATTTTAACACCAGTGATCTAAATCATATGGAAGCTTGAGAAAAAGCACGATTTATGTTCGTTGTCCGTGTGACATGGGAACTATTCCAGAAATCTAGTGGAAATTTCCAAAGCCCCACTCAGTGCCGTCGTTGTCAAAAGTGAGGTCAAAGTACCAAATATATCCGCATGGAGGCTAAATACATGATTTGCGGAGGTTCTTTACACCAAGGCGGTTTTAATTATCTAAGGTGTCCCATTACGCTCACTTTGTGGAGAAAACCAGGCAGGGTAGGTGAGGAAGGGCTGGCCGTTTTGTTTACAAACTTCTGTGACAGATAGTCGAGAGATTGATTCCTGATTGGTTGGAGAAACAGTGTTGTCAAGAATTATTCTACTCTGTTTGCCCCTGCTCCGTGTGTGCTCTACTCCTTTCTTTCTCTTTTTACAATTTTGTCCGCACTATTGGCAGCACGATTGGTCTCAGTTTCAGCATCATCCAGGCCAGGCAGTAATGTTTGTAAACAAAACGGCCAGCATGTTAAAGATGGCCTCCTAGTCGCTTTCGCCAAGTGATTACACCTTACTCTGGCTACAGAGTAAAATGCACACACCTTGCTTTACACGCTAAGGACGTCTGTCCTGTGAAGGAAGATACCAAAAAAAAATGGTTAGGATCTACCATCTTTTGTAGCAAGGCAGTTGCCTACATCACTGGAATAATCTGCGAAGCGATAAGATTGTACAGTTGTTCGCGAACAATCAGTTTCATATATGAAGGGCCAAAAACGGATATGCGGCCCCGCAAACAGAGGCACTTGCACGAAACTCGTGACAAAGGAAAAGAATCTCCTTCCAGAAGAAAGTTTTCTAGAACAACAATAACATCAAGCCCTCGATTAACAAAATAAACCCAATAGATGGGGCGAAGAACCCGCCTTCAATCTGCGAAATGTTAATAACAAGGAGGAGGCATTACCAAGCTCCCTGTCCAAATCGCTTCATTCGGATACCCTTGTGGTTCCTCCCAGTCATAGAAATACAAATAGCGAAAATGCACCAATTTTCGACCTAGCACGAATTTTCGACCCATTCATACAATTCTGGCCTACTTCTTATGAAAATCCGAAAATTGACACAGAATTCTTGTAGGTCGAAAATTGATGCTTTTCCCTACTATAATATAAAATTGACAAATCTCACCAAATTTGCAGCAACCATCGGTGCAACCAATCAACACTCACGATACTTCAATAGATTGGACTGACCGTTACTAGCACCTTACAAGAAACCATCATAAGTAAATATGTTCATCTCGTCTACATGTCCACCTTATTTATTTAATTCGCCAATTTTTCAAATTTGTAAAATAAATCATTACGATGAACTCGTGGTTGGAAAAATCACTCAAAAATGTACGTTGAAATTCATGTGATATGTGAAAAAAAAAATTTGAAAATTTCATGCACATTTATCCATAAATATCTCAGATCTACCCCTACCTTGATGCAAGTATCATGCATTTAATCAGTTTCAGCAAGATTGTCGTGTCTATAGCTTCAGTCTGTTATCATACTTGTTTTAACACTCCAGTAGTCACGCTGTTGTATTTTGACGGATTTCACTCCAACTCGACACGCTATTGGCAGCACCCCTTTAGAATTCAATGAAACTTTCTGGATGTCAAAAGTATGTGAAACTAAGATACTTTGCATATTTTGTATTTTCAAAATCGATCTAGACTAACATTTGAAAAGGGTCAAAGTTTTTTTTTACTTTTTTATAAACCCGTATAACTCGAAAACGGTAAAACCTACAAAAAAGTGATCTATAGGGGACTGTCGTGAAATTTCCTGAAGTTTTAGAAAAAAATATTGAAAAAATAAAAAAAAACATTTTCTACACCGAAAAAACAATGATTCAAAACTTAAGAGTCGATTTAAAAAACGGCCATTTCAGATTTTGATCATCCTTAAGCAAAAAGTTTCGTAATTAAATTTACTAAAAGTTGTCCATACATTGCAAATTGGGCATATTTTAGGGAAAAAAGTTTTTCTTACAACAAATTTTTTAAGTCCAAAATTTTTTTTTTGATTTTTTTTTATTTCGCTTTAAATAGTCTAGTATGCTCATATTTTGAAGTGATAAATGGCAAAAAAGTGCCATTCTGCTTCCAATCCATATATTTTCTTGAAATTACATAAACTGGCAATTTTTTTTTTATTTTTATAATGAGCTGCAGCTCCATCTGACAAAAAATAACTTTGGAGATATTTATTTTTTGTTTAACAAAATTTATCAATTTTGAAATAAATAGCGGAACTGCTACTGTATCATGGGTCAACACTTCTGATATTATAATAAAACTAACGTTTTCCAATTTATTATAACGCCTGCACTTAGGATTGTTCATACCGGCGCAACATCTCGAAATTTTAATGCGCGATGAATCTTGTTGATCCATCTTTAACTTCTTTTCACAAATGACTTAGATAAAATGAAAAGAGTTTTATTGACATCAAGCTTAAATAGTTATATGCATAGGTAGAACGACAATTATAAGTTAAATACCTATCTTTCTATAACTCACGCGGTGATTGTTGAGTAACTCAGGTTGTTAACGGACATTTTAGGTAGATAACAATACAAACATTATTTCTTATTCATCTGGCTTGTAACGCAGGTACGTCATATTTTTTTTCAGTGTAGAAAATGTGTTTTTATTTTTTCAACATTTTTTTTCTAAAACGTCAGGAAATTTCACGACAGTCCCCTATACAACACTTTTTTGTAGGTCTTACCGTTTTCGAGCTATACGGATTTATAAAAAAAAGTAAATAAAAAACATTGGGACTTAAAAATTTCGATGTTAGAAAAACTTCTTTCCCTAAAATATGCCCAATTTGCAATGTATGGACGACTTTTAGTAAATTTAATTACGAAACTTTTTGCTTAAGGATGATCAAAATCTGAAATGGCCGTTTTTTTAAATCGACTTTCAAGTTTTGAATATATTTTTTTTTCAGTGTAGAAAATGTGTTTTTATTTTTTCAATATTTTTCTCTAAAACGTCAGGAAATTTCACGACAGTCCCCCATACAACACTTTTTTGTAGGTCTTACCGTTTTCGAGTTATACGGGTTTATAAAAAAAAGTAAAAAAAAAAAACTTTGACCCTTTCAAAATGTTAGTCTAGATCGATTTTGAAAAAACAAAGTATGTAAAGTATCTTAGTTTCACATAGTCTTCACACCCAGAAAGTTTCATTGAATTCTGAAGGGGTGCTGCCAATCCCTTTGTCGAGTTGGCGTGAAATCCGTCTTTTGTACAACACAGGTGTAAAAACCTCGCTCATCGTACTCAGCGTTAGCGTGGTGCTTTTGGCGGTGGTCAACCGCGCGACGACTGGAAGGTTAACAACAAAAGCAAGCCCACGCAGGGAATGATTTATCCAATTTGTTTTATTTTATCTGGAGGCATGTCGAAGGAAATAGTTTCGTTCAACCATCTTAATTAGCCGAGACAATTTGTGTTATATTATTAAGTGACAATTCAAATTTGAATTCAAATTACTTCAATATCCTAATAATGTCAAATAAAGATGTGGACAATATTTAATAAGGTATAACACCAAAACATTGCATACATAGGGGCCCGGAGAGTCCTGGCGGTAAACGCGCAGCTATTCAGCTAGACCAACATGAGAATCGTGGGTTCGAATCCCACCAGTCCAGGGTTTTTTTTGGTAAAGTAAATTTTCTTGACTTGCCAGAGCATAGAGTATCATCGTGCCTGCCATACGATATACATATGCAAAAATGGTCAATCGGCAGAGAAAGTCCTTAGTTAATAACTGCAAAGTGCTTATAAGAACACTTGTCTGCTTAGAAGCAGGCTTTGTTCCAATTGGGACGTAACGCCTGAAAGAAGATGATGAAGAAGATAGGAGCGAGTTTTACGTTCCTTCTCGGGATGCAATTCATGGCTACTGCGATTGCAATGCACGTATTAGCGTATCACAGGATTATTAATATTTAATTAGAACTGCACTCCGTACACCTTCAAACGCGTTGAAAGTGGTCTATCGCAAGTTTTTGCAAACAAATTTGTACCCTACTTGAAAGCTCTTGTTTTTAGCTTTCAAATGAACTTATTCTCATCGCGGGCTACTAATGCCTTAGGGTACTTTTATAAAAAATAATTTGTTTTTTTGAACAATTTTAACTTAAATTGTACTTTTTATAAATTTAACGAAAATTTTTATTCAACGCAGGTGTACTTTATGTATATACAAACAACTTCTCTGAAGATACTATTGTGATTTTAGCTCTCTTTAAATTCATAAATGGCTTGTGAAAGATGGATCGCATATATCCATTTTCTTGAAAAATCATGTCCACAATACCTGATCTAGTTATCAGTTTGGTGTTCGTAGAATATGCGTAGATATTATTTGAGGTATTTTACCTCTAATGCAGAGCGCATTCATACCTCAAAATCCAATGATTCTGCTTCAAACTTTGTATTTAAGCCACAGAAGTGTTAAGGAAGTCGGAAAAAATATAACTGTTCGGATAAAACAACTTTGATTTTTGAGGTTTTGGCCGCCTTCGGACCATAGTGCACTGGTTTGTATTCAGTGATGATGATTCGGTGCAACACATCTGATATCGGACCTTATGCAAATAACTTTCTGCCAAACGGGGTACAATCAAAATATAAATACGAAGACGGTCATTGATTAGATTTAAGGGAACAAAGTTCATTAGAGGGTCATGAATATTTCATTGGAACGAAAAATCAAATGTATTGGAAGGTAATGAGTTTAATCAAGTTGGCCAACCAACAACTTGCAGATTGCTGTGATGCATGTTAGAGTATGTTGGTAATGTCTCTGAATCTTTCATAGTTCCAGGGTGGCCGTTGCAATTGCCGAGCTAGTAAATATTCCAGGGGACACCTTCTACATAAGTCATGTTAAGTTTGATACCCAAATTTTAATTTTTTTTAATGTTTTTGTTAGTATCATTCCAAACATTACATTCATTTCTTATATCTAGGTGTTCTGTGTTATTAGACAACACTATCATCCTAATTTGTTAAAACAAATTTAAGATTTAATTAACATTTTGTTAACAACATATTACATTTCATTTGCCGTAGCAGTTCAGTTTTTTTACAGGTGAGTTGATTTCACCTGCTTATAAGACCCATATTGATATAATTCTATCCATTTCGTATCGGCCACATCCCTTGGGTCACCAGCGTCACATATAATCTCGCAAATGAATGCTTAGATATCGTCTTAAAAAAACTATGAGTTTCAATATGCATTTACATAATTCAAGGAGAGAAATGATCATATCATTGGAATCGTTTTTAAGGATATGGCCATTTTTTCTTCGTAATTCAACGGACTTTGCTCAGATGTTGGCATCCACCTTTAGTTCTAGCTAATAATAAAAATATCAATCATAGTAAAAATCCACACTTACTCAAATATGAGCGACCAAGAAATGGGGCTTTTGCCATAACTTATGGAAATCCGGAAACGGACGCATCAAATTTCATCAATATTCAAAAAAGTTATGCATGTTTGAAATTTGACAAAATTTTTCAACTTGTTTTCTAACCTCTCTAGCAACTTATCTTGCTTTACTCTGCTTCATACGCAGAAGGTCATGGGTTAGATTCCGTCTCTTTCCTCGTAATTTGTAGTTGTATCTTTCACTTGCTTCTACCTTCCACTCTTAATATATAACAGTTGATCAATCACAGTTCATAGAATTTGCTAAAACCCGAGACGGATAGAACAAAAACCGTTTCCCTACGCTTCCATTCTTCCATCATTATAGCACGCCTTTCCTTACGCCTGATACATAGGCAGTCTGCTGCTAACCAAACAGCCAACCTCTCTGCCATAAAAATTACCGCCCCTCCACCCCTTCCCGCATGAACTGGCGTAGACACAGTGGTTTATACCAAAGCGGGTTCACTTCACTACAGGGCTACAGAGTACAATGCACACTAGAGTGATGCAAGTTTTGAAATTTTGGCTTCCCTATGCTTAAACGATTTTTATTATGGCAAATAGCATCCTCCCAAAGTTTGAAGTGATTCGGAAGAAATTTGACTGTGCACACGACATTTGAAGTTTATATGGAGATTACTATGGAAAACGCTCACCTTTTGTGATCAGCCCTCTATCTCGCCGTCATAATATTTTATGGAAAAGTGAACAATCTATACTCATGTGAAATCCTTGCAGCTACAACTTTGCCGAAGACCACATTTCGTCAGTCATTGGACGTCAGGATAAATTGCTATTCATAATCATAAAGTGAGTTTGCATTTTACATGCTTAACCAACTGCTCGGCAGGCAACAGTGGTGCTCCTGGCGGGTAGAATGGATCAAAGTAATGTAAAGTAATTCTACAGCAAAAAAGCAGTGTTGCTCTGAAAGTAAATGAATGATCCTCTCAGTGTGGTTAAAACTTTGGAATCAAGAATTATAAATTATCCTTACGTCCCAGCAAAATGTGGTCTTCGGCAAAGTTGTAGCTGCGAAGATTTTACTTGGGAAGAGTGTTTTCACTTTTTCATATATTATTATGACGAGCAGATAAAGGACTCAACACAAAAGGTATGTCTTTTCCATAGTAATTTCCATATGAACTTCAAATGGCGTGTGCACAACCAACTTTCTTCAAAATTAATTAAAATTTTGGGAGAATGATTTTCACTACAATTGACATCGTTTAAGAATAGGGGAGCAGAAACTTCAAAATTTGCATCAGTCTAATGCACACACCTTGGTATATATATATTACTATTGCCAAAGGCGGGAAAACCACCCGGTGACCCGTCGGCGTATAGACCAATATGTTTGATCGACACGGCGGGGAAGGTGCTCTAGATGATCATCCTCAACAGACTGTTGAGATACACCGAGGGTGTAAATGGTCTCTCAAGCAACCAGTTCGGCTTCTGGAAAGGGAGGTCCACTGTAGACGCTATTCTGACGGTTAAGAAAACCGCTGAGATAGCACTCCAGCGTAAAAGGAGGGGGATTCGCTACTGCGCAGTAGTGACTCTGGATGTAAGGAATGCATTCAATACCCGAGGAGGAACAAATAACTCGCCAATAACTTATGCATACCATATTGTTTAGTTGTCAATACCTCAATTTGGTATTATAATGGTATTTGAAAAACATGTTTAAAACAATGAAAAATACTTCATTTTGGTATTCAATAGCTATTCAGGGCTGCTGGAGGTATCGAACTATTATTGAAAAAAAAATCACTTTTTTATGAAAATCTATCAAGTATTATTGAGGTATTACAATACCTGATCTCAGTTTGGTGATCGTAGAATATGCTTGAGATATTATTTGAGGTATTTTACCTCTTATGCAGGGCGCATTCATACCTCATTCAGGTTGTAAGTATTGGAAATTATCTGGTATGGAATACCTTAGTTTGGTATTCAGAAGTTATTTTCTTCTGCTAGGGTAGTGCTAGTTGGGAAAGTTCTAATGTTTTTTCTTCATACTTGCATAAATGGAACATTTCTCTTAATATTTCCGCAACTCAACTCTATTTATTTGAAGCTTTCAAAAATCACATTGAGGACATTCAAGCCAAATGTAACATATATATAAAATGTATGTATCCAATCATTAAAAAAAAATCAATATTTTAAATTGACACTTATATTGAGCTGTTCGATAATCCAATCCGCATGGTTATTAAATCAATTAACTCATTACGCGTGGTAAAGATGGACAAATGGATGGATGTAGGTACGATAGGCAAACAGTTTCATCACTAAATAAATCGCACTCGCTTTTTTTTCTATCTTTATTAGCGAGATTTTTAGCCCTGGGCTAGTTCATCTCGGGACCAACTTCCCTTCCCTTCCGAAGGAAGTCATCACTATAACTTTTAACGTCATAAGTGACTATGTCGGGGATGGGATTCGATCCCAGGTCCTCGGCGTGAGAGGCGAGTGGTCTAATCACTACACCAGGTCCGTCCCACTCGCATTTCCCGAGTATGGTAGTTAACATGAGATGGATGGATATGGGTTATGAAAAGGGTCCGCGTGGTCTGTAGGGATTTGAATTCTAAACTTGTAACCAACTCAGTTATTGGGTCACCAAGTAGCTCGGTAGCTTAGTTGGTAAAGCGCTCGTCTAGCATTCAAGATTCCTGGGTTCAAATCCCAGCCGAGCACGTGGATTTTTTTCATAATATCACCCATAATTTGTCCATCTTTACCACGCGTAATGAGTTAATTAATTTAATAACCATGCGGATTGGATTACCGAACAGCTCAATATAAGCGTCAATTTATATTGAAGTGTTACTGCCTCTCTGTAGTAGTCATGTCGTCACTTGAGTGAGAACGACACGTTGATAGCCTTCCCACATCTTTACTCTTCCACAATACAGTTGTTGTGGAAGCGATGTAGGTACGATAGGCAAACAGTTTCAACACTAAATAAATCGCACTCGCTCTTCCCGCGTGTGATAGTTAACATGAGATGGATGGATATGGGTTATGAAAGGTACCCGCGTGGTCTGTAGGGATTTGAATTCTAAACTTGTAACCAACTCAGTTATTGGGTTACCAAGTGGCTCGGTAGCTTAATTGGTAAAGCGCTCGTCTAGCATACAAGAGTCCTGAGTTCAAATCCCAGGCGATCACGTGGATTTTTTTCATAATTTCACCCATAATTTGTCCATCTTTACCACGCGTAATGAGTTAATTCATTTAAATCAATATTTTGTCCTTGAACAAGCCAGCCTTGTAAGCCAGCCATGTTGTATGCTGTACCAAAATGGACAAGCAGTTGTAATACCAGAAAGAAAGCTCCACAGAGGATCCAAAATAAAATTTTGAAAATGATTCTGTAGCTCTCTCACTGGTTGAGTATTAATGAGGTACATCTAACCTCCAATATTAAAATATTTAAGCAAATGTCAAAAAAAAAAATAGAAATTTAGACAAAATCGTCTATTGCCACGATAAATCCGTTATATATTTAGGTTGAGTTAGCTGAAAGTGTTTCTCTTATAAACTGGTGAAATCAACTCACCAATAAGAATTCAGAACAGCTACGAAATGTAACATGTTGTTGATAAAAGCTTTATTTAGTTTTACCAAATTAGGATGATTGTGATGCCCAACAGAGAAATGAATGTAACGTTTGACATGATACAGAGGCATAGATACAAAATTAGAAGAGTTTTTTGAAAAGTTGTTGAAAATATGTTTAAACATATAAAAAAAATAAAACATAAAAAGCTATCACGATTTTTATATATTTTGTGTGGTGCAAATATGATGCTGCATAGTATAATGTTTTGAACATTTCGACTCCTTTCCAAAAAAAATATTTGCCTTCATCACCGCATTGTGATTTATTAGTTTAATATATCAATTAACCACAACATCTCAGGAAAATCGTATAAGCAACCACTTCATAAATTAAAAGCGTTACATTATCAAACGATGGCATTGGAGGATTGTTGATAATCGGTATGCTTTAATAGCGTATTCCAGGAACACTATTTCTATAAGTGGTACAAAAACAACAATGTTTGAAATCGTTAATTCGATTTAATACTTTAATTGTTCAATTTCTCTGTTTCACAAGGCTTCAAACTAGTAAATCAATAACAAATCATGCTTACGTTTTAAAAACGCGATTGAAATTTGATTTTAACGATACTGTTGACAAATTGCATCCATATTTGATCCACCTCCCCTAGGTATTTGCGGCAACCGCTCAACACGGTGCTAAAGGTGTAATTCAAGCGTCACGATTTTATTGGCACTCTGAGGTTCCTCGATTCGAAGTTCATTGAGGATGTTTACTGATTGATTGCATTCTCTAAGCAGAGCTCTTTTCGAACAAGACTTGACTTCGGAGGTACACGGGTAAATCGATGAGTCTTTGACATTGCTGTGCCTATGGTCATATTTCTTTTTTTTTACTCCATTTGTAGCTAACAGAACAGTAATTCCAAGTGGCAACGACGAGTTAGTACTTCAATTAGGTCTCTGTTCAAATAGAGATCACACCATAGTGGCATCTTGTGAGAATGGTGATGAGTTTAATTCGTTTGTTCGTTTTTTATGTGGATCTCGGAAATTCATGATGGCAGCTGTTATTCTACGGAATTGATGAGCGATAAATACTTACTTCCTCGATGCCTTGAGCTTGACACTGTTGTCTGCTGGAAGAATGTGTTTGCGGTTGAATTTTCAGTGCTATCGATTTCAATGTTTGTCTGTGGGTTTACTTCCCCACTCAATGGAGTGTATCTCAATATCAGTTATTAGAATGGTGGCTCAAGAGGAACGTTTCCCTCCAATTGGGAATATATGCCATCGGGATAAATATAACCTTTTCATAAGAGTGTACTTCATGAAACATTACTTTTACATGAGAACTGATATGACGTTTCAACCAGATCTTCTAAATTGGTATTGCTGGCTCAGAGCCAATAAAAAAATGCTATACTCCTCCAACTCTGGACAAGTACCCATTACAGGATTACAAAGTTAACTCAATTCAGTACTCAATTTGAGTTTGACATACGAGAACTGATCTCCACTGTGAGTTGGTATAGCAAAATCCTTGTTAGTAGCCCGAGCAAAACTGTTAACTCTCTATTGGATAAATTTTGTAGTTACTACACCGAGAATCTATGCTAAGAATTCGTACTAATATTAAATGAAATTCGGCTTCAAGGTGTAAACATTCCAAAATTTCTTCATCAGAAAAACTTTAATCAACAGATAGATAAGTGGTAGCAAAACTCTTTATTGGTTTTGAAAGGTTTGTTCGAAATTTGGAATTACAAACTTTTAGATAGATTTTCCCTCAGCACGACTATATCTCACTAACTATTGGGCATTCCTCTATGCAATTTTTAGACGAAATAATCTTTAAACCAAGAAACACATATTTTGTGAATATTTCGTGACAGTATTCACGGTGCCAAAACCTCGAAAAATTGGAAGTTTTTTTTTCAATTTTTTGGTCATTATTCTTAAATTGTTCATATTTTAGCATGACTGTCTTGCACAAAAATTGCTCATAAACAACACTAGCAACTTTAAAATTTTGAACTCATGACGCGTGGTAAAGATGGATACATTATGAGTGAAATACTGGAAAAGAACCACATGCTCAGGAAGGATTCGAACATACTCTTGATTGCTCAAAGAGTGCATTACCAACTAATTATTGATTGATACCGAAGAATATTTCATTACATTTCATAATTAGTGAAAAATAAATATATACTACCAAATTCCTCTTAGATATAACCTTTTCACCAAATTCCAAATAGCCTTCGGTATGTGAACTGAGTACACTTCGACACAATAACGGCAGTAATTACTCTTTTACTGTTGGAGTTACGTGCGTACATTCATTGTCGACTAATTCATAGCAAGGTTTGAACCTCGAGCCTCGGGTCAAAGTGTACATATGTAGAAGCGGTCATTGTTGAAATGGCTTCAAAGATCAACCGAATGACCGAATTTGTACAACCAAGCACAATAGCACTCAATTAGTCCGGCAGATGAGTGGATTTCTTGGACAAACGCCGCCTTTGAGAGCGGATTAAGGCCAACCAGAAGGTGATAAGCACCGGCAAAAGGCTTTTGTGACTATAAGAAAAAATAAGAATGCTACTTAGAAAATGAAAAACTGCTTTTTACCATTACAATTTCAATCGTGTTCCATAAAAAAATAATGCTCAATAAATAACATCAGTGGCACCGGAAACAACAAATTTACTGATTCAAATTGATAAATTGTGCTTAAATTAGTTCAAAATGCACTATTGAATACACATTGTGTACCTTTAGTTTATGAAATAATGTTCCATAAGAAATTCCATATTTAAATTTCCATACATCATGCACGTCGAGAATGCTCGTTAAACAATAAGTTGAGAAGCGGAAATTTTTCATTTACTATACATAATCGGAAGAATTTTCCAAATTTCGCTCAAAGAAAGAAGAGCTCCTGAGTAAATAAATGGGGTATGAGTAGGTACTTTCAAGAACTGTCGCCAGAATTTTGCTAACATTTTGTGTGTTACAGTGTTATGGAACAGTTGTTAATTTTCTATTAAGGAATTTCAATTTCTAATTGGTGCAGTAAATAGGCTGCCGATAAGCACCAGCCCTCTCTTAGTCT
Organism: Aedes aegypti; assembly: GCF_002204515.2. Taxonomy (NCBI): domain Eukaryota; kingdom Metazoa; phylum Arthropoda; class Insecta; order Diptera; family Culicidae; genus Aedes; species Aedes aegypti. The sequence goes on along the minus strand of NC_035108.1, from coordinate 178,226,978 downwards.
TCAACGAACATCACAAACGATTACTATGCCGATGCAGACAAAAGCTTCTCTCATCAAGCCAAGTAGCATCAGGGAGGAGGGTAAGTATTTTTCCACCACAATCGTAGCCAGAGCATTGATGAGCTGCACCACAAGTTTTATCCTCAAGGATTACCAGTATCGCGAGTGGTTTGCACTTTTGTGTCTGATTAACTTAGACCAGAGGGTTTGTTACATTCTGGTTTACTTGCGCGGTGCAAAACAGGTTTCACTCTTCGGTTCGTAGGTACGTAAACAAAACAAGCCAGCAGATGAATATCTGCCGGCAAGAACATTCTAAATGTGAGTTGAAGGTGCAGTTCATGGCTGACGGGCGAGATATTCCTTTTGAAGGAGGCATCCGCGAGTAGGAAGTAGATTCGAACTGAATTCCAAGTAATTTGTGATCAAAAATAATTATCTATTGGCCTATTTGTAAGGAATATTCGTGAGAGAGTTTTCATTGAAGATAATTCAATCGAAAAATCGTATTGTATTGAAATTTTCCAGAAAACAAATTTTAAAACTATTATTCTGTCCACATTTCCCACGGAACCTGCTGGACTTCAAGGATGTGACCAATGCGGCCAGATTTTAAAGATTAATATGCCACCTGCCTTGTTTTACTATTGATGCGTTAATGGCCTTTTTACAAATGGCCACCCAGTCAACATTTTGTTTGGTATAATTCTTACTACACATCATTCTGTATGGATCAATTCAATCGTATAAAATGTATAAAATGGCTACACACTATTATGTTCAATGCAGTCAGCAAAAAAATTGTTTTCAGTACCACGCATATCAATAAATTAGTAATAAAATTATTCAATTCTGTGAATTCTCACACTAAAACCGCAATAAACTAAAAATTTGACGACTTCAATCGAACCCCCCGCGTTGCGGCAGATTCCGAATGCATTTGATAGCCTCATTTGATGACGGCAATTTACCCTCGTTATGAGTTCTACTGCAATCAGATTGGTTCTCCATCTATGCCAAAATAGTTTCTCGACGGGCAGTGCCAGCAGGCCCGTCTAATTTACACTGATTAGCGTTGATGCTGTGTTGAAATGTTGGCCAATTCGAAATGTCTCAAATGCCTCACATGATTTTCTCACCAGCTCTCGGGGCCCAAGTCTGCTGGAATTGACAACAAGATTTTATTGCCCTCAACCGAACACAACCACCTCGACGAAATCGTTTTCCGCTCCTTGTCACTTATTGAGCCATTGCGTCGTCGTAACATCTGAGTGCGACTTCTAATCGTATGGTTTCGATTCCAAATGAACAGGTGGAGGATTTTTGAATGATAAATAAAATGAGAGGATGAAGTAATCGACTTCGTCGAGACTGAGAAAAGATGTTCTATCCGACAGAAGTGATTTGCAAGTGAAAATCGATACCTTTTCACTTATATATAAATTACATTTCTAAAAAAATTCTATATAAATAAAAATGGAATGGTGTTTGTATGTCACGAAATGGCTTACGAACGGGTCAACGGATTTGAATGATTATTTCTCCGTTTTGTTCGTCAAGGGTTCCAACGTGTTTGTGTGTTTAAAAATCTCAGGATATGCACCGGGAAAGATGGAAAAACGAGAGTGTACGGAACTGTCATTTGGTATGGGACGATTCAAAGCGTTTTCAACAGTCTACTTGATGGCAAGACGAAGTTATTAAATAAATATGCTTAAAAAGTATGAAGTTGCGGACCTGAATCGCGGTAGATTTTTTTTTAATAGAAACGTTGATCTATTTTCGCATGATAATTTCATTCTTGAGTAAAAATGAAAGTTAAGTTTAGTTCGTCAGCAACTTGTTTACCCTTTCAAGAAGGAGGGTTCATACATATTGACCCAGGATATACATTGGGCAGTTTAAAATTAAGGATGAACGATACTGCTCATAAAATCATAACTGTTCCAGATGAAAAAAAGGCATTTAGAAAAAAATCGGTCAAATTTTGAAATGTATCTTCTTACATAATCGTTCATATTTCTTTGCTACATTTCTGCATAAAATCTTTATTTAGCACCACCGTACAGATAACTTATTTTGCTTCTGTTAATCAGCAAAATGCAATTAACAGTTTGCAGTTGACTTGAAAAAGTATCCCTGTACGCGCTTATCTGCATAAAGTATGCAGATACTTTGTAAACTGTGTCAGTGCAAAACCAACTGATTTTCTTTGATTCGAAATCGTGAGATGAATTAGCAACAATCATCAACGACGCGTACAAATTTCAATGACGGCCTACTTCGCCTTAATATTATCCCATAACATTTTCAAACCAAGTGTGCCAATTTTTATATATCAACGTATGGGGCTTTGCACGAAAATCTATCTCTCTATTTCCCTCCTTCATAACATTAGTTAACAACAAGGACAGTAAACGTCAAAATCTCATAAGAAATCAAAACAGTGCAGTGCCCCATATGAGTACCCGACTAGAGGTACATAACAAAAATATAAGAAAATTTTATCAGAATATGATATGCATATCTCAGTATGATATAATTTTGTTACACACTGTTATCCACAGAAAATATTGAAACAAAAATATATCATATTGTGTTATATTTCGTTTATTTTTAACAATTTTATAATAAAAATTAAATACACATCTGTGCATTTTAATCAACTTGAGTTTTTGAATCAAATGAGGTATATATTTGTATTTGTGAAGAATGAAAGAAAAATCTCTTGGGTTTGTAAAACCAGCCAAGCGGTAACAAAATGTTATGATCTTAATTTAATTATTGACTAATTGCTTTTGCACTTTGTTGCGACTCTAAATTCTTTGTTTTATATCAAAACATGAAATGTATGTCTATTGCACCGAATATGAAGTTTTAGTAGAATTTTACATATGTAATTGATAAAAAAACTGATTACAAACATATATGTTTCTGTCTATTGTTACGAGCTTTTTGTTCAATTATATGACAACTCTACCAAAACTTGATATTCCAGTTTTGGTAGAATTGTCATATAATTGAACAAAAAGCTCGTTACTTAATGAATTACCCCGTATATTATTACAGCCATTCCATGAAAAACCGATCTAATGGGTCTCCGAATTCCGTGAAAATTTGCTATTTTGTTCCTTATCCGAAATTAGGATACACGTATTTTTGGATTTTTTTGATTAGGGTGAAGAAATGAAGGCTAAAGATTTTGACTTTTCAGGAAAAATATAAAATTTCACAAAAAATGTGTTTTTTACATGAAAAAACTCAATAGTTTCCGTTTTTTCGTGTTTTGAAAGCCTCGGGACCAAAGGGGCTATCGCTGTTCTCATTTTTTCTTGAAAGTGCAGAAAATTTCACGTATACTGTCAAATTATCAGCGATGTATGTTTTTAGTTTTTGAGATATATTTTTATGAAAATAAAAAATTAGTCATTTTTTATCGGCACACACTTTAGGTCTCAGCGCATTAGATTTGTAATGTTTAAAAAAAATTATAACTTTTGAACAGCTTAACCAATTTCCAATCTTTTTGTATGGAATGAAAGCTTAAAATTTCAACTATTCAGACAAAATTGAAAGATCTGATAAAAATATGTTTAAACGTAAAAAAATATAAAAATTTCTGGTGTTTTTTAGAAATTTTCATATATTTTAATGTGAAGTTTTTTTTTCAAAGATTTCTATTTTTTTCTATTTTTTTCTGAAAAGTTGAGGCCTTAAGCTTTCATTCCATACAAAAAGATTGGAAATCGGTTAAGCCGTTCAAAAGTTATAATTTTTTTTAAACATTACAATTCTAATGCGCTGAGACCTACAGTGTGTGCCGATGAAAAATGACTGATTTTTTATTTTCAAAAAAATATATCTCAAAAACTAAAAAAACATACATCGCTGAAAATTTGACAGTATACGTAAAATTTTCTGAACTTTTAAGAAAAAATGAGAGCATCAATAGCCCCTTTGGTCCCGAGGCCTTCAAAACACGAAAAAACGGAAACTATTGAGTTTTTTCATGTAAAAACACAATTATTGTTAAATTTTATATTTTTCTCGAAAAGTCAAAATCGTTAGCCTTCATTTCGTCCAAAAAGATTGAAAATCGGTCAAACGGTTCAAAGGTTATATTTTTTTTTAAATAAAAATTTTGCAAAATCTCGATTTTTCTGGTCACCCTATTTCGGAAATGGTCACCCTAATCAAAAAATCCAAAAATACGTGTATCCTTATTACGGATAAGGAACAAAATAGCAAATTTGCACGGAATTCGGAGACCCACTAGATCGGTTTTTCATGGAATGCTTAGCTTAGCTTAGCTTAGACTGACTACACATATCAATGGTTGCTATTCCGTGATTGACCGAAGTCAGTGAAAATGCACAAAGAATCAACTAGAAGTTCGGCTGGGATTGGCCATAATCTTCTTCAGTGTGCATAATGCAGTGCCTCTATTTATACAGGGTCAATAACGGCGCCGGCCACGTCCTTGCAGTCAGGTGGGATTGGGGGAAGGAATGTTAGTGTGTAACCTTTGCTATTTGGAAACCGTGTTTGCCTCTGCATCTCCACAAAGGTTACTGGGAAGGATGTTTGTTAATGGGGAGGATCGTTGGGTCAAAGGATTCACTTTAATAAGTGATTAGACCATGAAAAATAGTTTTTTGTCAAATATACATATGCTTTTATGAAAATAGAATATTTTCATTTGATATAAACAATTTCTATGCAAAGGAAAATTATGCCGACACTTGAGGGGACGAACCATTCAAAGTTTGTTGAACAAATATCTAAATGTAACATTCCTACAGCTGTCAGGACGAAAGCCTGTGTTATTATATTTTACTTATTTGAAAAGAAACAAAAACTCGATTGGCTGGAACATCATAGAACACTCTTATTCTTATGCCGACACTTACAGTGGCGAACCATCCAAAGTTTGTTGAATAAAGTGAACTTTTCGCAAGTCTACACTTGTAGTGTCGAACCATTCTAAGTTACAAAAATAAAGATAAAAAGAAAGGGGTGTTTTGAAAACAAAAAAATGTTAAACATAAATAATTCATGAATTAGAGTTTATGTCGACACTCACAGTGACGAACCATTCATAGTTTGTTGAAAAATCATGTTTACGTCCTACCGTTGTATCGATTAAATGTGCAGTCATACATATTTTATAGATTAGAAATAGTAGCATGAAACGAGCTCACCAATTGATCCGTCATCCTTGACTGAGCAGCAACAATCCACATTCAGCTTAACTCGTTTGCTCGGCCATATAAAAGCACTCAGAGAAAATAGGCGCACGACCCGAGAGGGAAAACAACTGACGACTGCTCGGGCTTTCTTGACGCACTGCCAAGGAGCAATCGTCAAGGTCGAAGATCAAACAGAACTAACCGATCGCGGAACTTTTTCACTTCACTCGACCGACGCGCGACATGTTTGATCCTGCCCTCGTCACCCGCTCCCGCAGGAGCAAGCGTCAAGGTCGAAAGATCAAACAGAACTCACTGGATCGGTTTTTCATGGAATGGCTGATTAAGTATTATAATTTTGATACTTTGTATCAAAAATTGTAACTGGACTTGATATGTTTTTGATAGATTAAAAACACATTATTTTACAATTCATAGAACTTTTTGTTATAAATTTAGTTTTTTCAACAACATCCTGCTTCAAAATTGTAACAACCTATGTTCGATAAAATCTTCATATCATAATAACATAAGCTGATATAATTTACCCATAGTCGGGTACCCCCACTGAGACCGGATCACTATTTGGGATGATTAAAATATTACGTAACGCGAAATTTGCCAATTTTAGACCCCTCCCTCCCCCACGTAACAGCTTTTGTATGAAATATTAAAACATTTTTTGTGTATGGACCGTAACACTACGGAAGACCACACTTCTCTCCCCCTGTTTCGTTACGTAATATTTGAACGATTTCTTTACACTTGGTCTTTCAAAATGTTCAAATTACCAACTGTACCATTTAATTCCACAAGAGTTTGTATCCTTTGACAGATACGCGTATTTCGACCTCAACTGTTAGGCCGTCTTCAGTGTCTTGTACTATCCTAGTACATGACACTGAAGACAGCCTTACAGTTAGTTGAGGTTGAAATACGCGTATCTGATAAGGACAAGCATCCAAACAGCTGAACTGCTACAAAAACGCGAGCAAAAATTTGTAAGTCCGAACCGCAAACCACATCTAAACAGATAACACTGAATCCACAATTTCACGCCACAATACTCGGTTCGTGGCCGCTTCTCTCCATCCTTGGTTCTGCCCCACGCTCGCCAAATCGATACGCACTTGATCCACCCACCTAGCTCGCTGCGCTCCACGCCTTCTTGTACCAACCGGATCCGAAGCGAACGCCATCTTTGCAGAGTTGCTGTCCAGCATTCTTGCAACATGTTATGCCCATCGTATCCTTCCAACTTTGGCCACATTCTGGATACTGGGTTCACCGTAGAGTTGGGCGAGCTCGTGGTTTATCCTTCGCCGCCACACACCGTTTTCCTGCACACCGCCAAAGATCGTCCTAAGCACTCGACGTTCGAAGACTCCAAGTGCTTGCAGGACCTCCTCGAGCATCATCCACGTTTCATGCCCATAGAGGACTATCTGGATCTTATTTGGCCGCAGCTGATGCGCCTCCGTATTTCAGGCGGGTGTACAGGTCTGCCACCTTTTCTAATGTTCGGCCGACAATGTCCATATCATTCGCGAAGCAAACAAATTGACTGAATCTCGTAAAAATCGTACCCCGGCTGTTCAGCCCGGCTCTCCGCATAACACCTTCTAGTGCAATATTGAACAACAGGCACGAAAGTCCATCACCTCGTCGTAGTCCCCAGCGGGATCCAAACGAACTAGAGTGTTCGCCTGAAACCTTTGCACAATTTTGCACACCCTCCATCGTCGCTCTTATCAGTCTCGTGAGCTTCCCGGGAAAGCTGTTCTCGTCCATGATTTTCCATAGCTCTACGCTGCCGTGAATCGCAAGTCAGTCCCATCTGTAAAAAGTAGGCATTGAGAAAATGGACTGGGAAGTTTTCAAACTCGTTTTCGATACGAATATTCAAAAAATTCCAGAGAGTTGGAAGATGTTCCAATATTAACCCCTCTATCGGCAGCTTCATTTTTTACCGCAAAATTCAAATTCAAATCGTTATAACTTTTTTGTTTTTCAATATTTTTGCACAATTTTTTCACAAGTTCTCAAACAACTCTTCTAGTTTAGGAATCCGTGTCGATATTCATTATTGGTGATCTGGTTTTAAAGTTATTCCGATGTTCCTTGGGGGACCGACATTTTCCATATAAAATGTCTTTGGCGGCCATTTTGTTTTTGATCAATTTATCAAAAAAATAAAATATGGGATACATAATGCCAGGTAATAAGGAGCTTCTCTGAAAAAATCATACAAATCGGTTCAGCATTCTTGGAGATATCTGAAAATGACGATTTGATGTTTTTTGAAGTTTTTAAGATCTTTATTTGGCCAGCGTGGTTCCAGAAACCTAAATGGTCATTACTTAAAGACGGCTGCACCAAATTGCTTTATTTTTTCACAACATACTCTCATCAATGTATTGTTTCGAAGAGTGAATATCCGAATATGATTAAAATTCTGTGGCCTGAGAAATCAACGGGGGGTTCTAGTTACGGGTCGGTTCCCCAAGGAATTTTGAGATATCTTCAAAACCAGATGACCAATGATCAATATCGGCACAGATCCTAAAACAAGAAGAGTTTTTTGAGAACTTGTGAAAAAATGGTGCAAAAATATTGAAAAACAAAAAAGTTATAACGATTTTAATTTGAATTTTTCGGGAAAAAATGAAGCTGCCGGTAGAGGGGTTAATGAAACTTTCACAACTTGCTTTTCATTACGATATCTTTCCAAGAAAAATATAAAGATGATCAAAACAAGTTACATTTTTGTGTTCCACGGTGCGAAAACTGTAGTGGGACTGATATGCGGTTACTTTTCATTATGGGACAATTTGACTTGCTGTTTTTTCCTAATTTTTCCGAACAAATTATATTATTTCATTAGTGTAGCTGAAAGACCGTTGGAAGAGATGTTGAAAACTGAACTCTACTCAATTTTGACGAAAATGCAGATGGGACTGACTTGCGATTCACGGCAGTACGCGGTCGATATATCGTATACCGCCTTGAAATCGATGAAAAGGTGATGCGTTGGGACTTCCCACGAACTCGTTTACTACAGGTGATAGACGACGAAAGATGATCTGGGATAATACTTTGTAGGTCGCAATTAGAATGGTGATCGCTTGAAAGTTCTCACAATCTAACTTGTCGCCTTTCTTGTAGATGGGGCATATTACCCCTTTCTTCCACTCCTCCGGTAGCTGTTTCCTAGATTGTGCCTATCAGACAATGCAGAAAAATGTCCAGCCTCTCCAGGCCCATCTTTATGAGTTCAGCTCCGATATCATCCTTACCAGCAGCTTTATTGTTCTAAGCTGGTGAATGGCATCCGTTACCTCCCTCAAAGTGAGGGCTGGTTGGTTTCCATCGTCCGCAGTACTGATGAAGGCATTTCCTCTGTTATCTCGTCCTTCATTGCCAGTGCTCTCAGCGCCATTCATGTGTTCGTCGTAGTGCTGCCTCCACCTTTCGATCACCTCACGCTTGTCCGTCAAAATGCTCCCATCCTTTTCCCTGCACATATCGGCTCGCGGAATGCATTGGGATGCGTTACGTGTTTCTTGAGGCCGGCACGGCTGTTCCATCTCCTCGCTCTCCGTCTCCTTCAGGCGGCGTTTTTTCTCCCGAAAGAGTCTGCTGTTGCGGGTTTTGTCTATAACGTTCCACGTTCTGTCAAGACCGCCCGCGCTGCATTCTTCTTCTCCAAAATCTGCGTACATTCCTTGTCGAAGCATTCGTTCCGTCGACTCTGTCCTACGTACCCAACGTTGCTCTCAGCTGCATCTTTGATGGCTGCATTCACTGTTCTCCAGCAATCCTCAAGAGGGGCTTCATCCAGCTCACCATCTCCCGGTAATGCAGCCTCGAGGTGCTGCGCGTATGCATTGGCGACATCCGGTTGCTTGAGCCGCTCTAGCTCGTACCGGGGCGGCCGTCGGTACCGTACGTTGTTAACGAAGGAGAGTTTTGGGCGCTGTTTAACCATCACCACCATGTTAGCGCCACGATAGGTCCTGACGTCGATAATGTCGGAGAAGTGCCGTCCATCAATCAGAACGTGGTCGATTAGTGATTCTGTCTGCTGTGGTGTATCGGTATGGAAGGTTGTGTTGGAAGATTTGTCCAAGCTTGACGAATGGCCATATTCTTGGAGGTGGCGAAATCAATAAGTCGTGAGCCGTTTTCGTTCGTCAGCCGGTGGGCGCTGAACTTTCCAATAGTTGGTCTGAACTCCTCCTCCTGGCCAACCTCATGATTTTGACGTCGTGGCTTGGGTAGCTGTCGTATTCGTGTTTCAGCTGCGCGTAAAAATCGTGTTTATCATCATCAGTGCTTCCGGAGTGAGGTCTGTGTACGTCTAGAATGATGAAGTTGAAGAACCGGCCTCTGAGTCTCAACGTCACATTTTCTCATTGATCGGCCACCATCCGATCACGCGCTTCAGCATTTCACCCATCACTATAAAAGCTGTTCCCAGCTCACGTGTGTTGCCGCAGCTCTGGTATATGGTATGGTTACCTCTAAACAATCGCACCATTGATCCCTTCCAACACACTTCCTGCAACGCTACGATGCCGAATCCACGGTCCTTCAGCACTTCGGTGAATATGCGTGTGCTCCCGATAAAGTTGAGAAATTTACAGTTCCACGTACCGAGCTTCCAATCACTAGTCCTTTCACGTCACTGTGGTCGTCGCCGATTATCTTGGTTCGCGTTCTCTCGTTGATTATTAAAAAATAGCCATATCTTTCTCAAATCTTAATCGTTTTGTAAAACATTTGGAGTTAATGTCTTTTAATTGAAAAGTATTTGAACCACCATGACATTTACAACATTTGTTCAGAATTGAGATATAAATCTTAAAAATTAGCGTTTGCATCACTCGAACTTTTTCCCCACCTTACTTTAAATCGGAACTTAACCTACCTGTAATGAAGCCATGCCATCTGAATCAATAAATCATAACACTTACTTTTACATCTACGCGATCACAAGGCCACGAGCCTTTCTCAACATATCATTTCTTAGTGCGACACCTATCGATATCGCTCCCTTCGGCCAAACACACCAAAGTACATATAATGGCTAATAGAGCACCACATAAACGCCCTATCGATGCTCCAAATCTCGCCCTCGTAAAGTAGCTTCAAAAACGTCATAAATAACAACTTACAACAGCATGACGCCGCCGCCGAAGCAACAAACCGTCATTGGGCGATAGCGAAACCTAAACGTCGGAACCACATAATCGCGATGTTTGTAAATTGTGTCAAACCGAACGTTCTCCCCCTGTCACCGAGTCCAACAGCTACCTATCTAAAAGCGCAAATCTGCAAACTGCGTGTAAGTACTTACTTGCGTTGATGGAGGAGAAGCAATCTTTCCATCAAGCGCGACTGCACCTTCAAGGCTTGACGGGGATCCACAAATCATACCATTTTGCACCGCTTCGATTTAACGCGCTCACTCTGGTTGGGTTGAGCTTCAGCATATGTAGATTGCTTCCACCGTAGCGTCGCACAGTGGGCAACAACAAACTCAAAATCAGAAACTTTTAGAAGCCGCTAGCTTAAAACGGAATCGTATAGGGGAAGTGGTGGTAAAATGAACAGGGGTTGTAAAATGAACACATTGCCTTTTATCGAGAAAAAACAAATTTCGATAAATTTTTATCACGCACGGACGATGTATAGCATAAATAAGAGTGTTCGAGTTGATACGTAGGTCAATTGAAGTGAAAATATCAACGAAAACTAAGATTTAAGAAAACCACGTTTGAAAATTGGAACTGACGTAACTTTTAGCTCGGAAGATTGAGGTTTTTCAATGAGGTGAATATCGTTATGATATGAGGTCAAATCTGATACCTTTAGAATTCTCTTTGAATGGGTTACAATCATCAATGGATGTCAGCTTTTGTCACTTTATTGTTTGTTGATTGTTTGAGTATATATAATCATTTGATACAATTAGTTTTGCCTCGTTTAATAATTTATAGTAATTTTAGTTATGATGTGCAGGGGGCCCTAAAATGTAGGGACCCAGGGGGCATGACACCCTTGCCTCTCCGTAAATGCGATCCTGGGTGGCCCTATCGACATAAAAATTGGGCTTCTTACAAGTTTTTTCGTTTAAAAAACAACAAAATTTGAATAAAAATGTGTCCACTGTATTCTATTTTCCAATCGAAACATATTTTCAGCGAATAAAGTTCAGTTATGAACAGAAAAACTGCTTTCGAAATTTCAATGATTACGGTAATCGCGATGAAGTGAGTGAAAATTTAGACAAAATATTGTCAAAATGATGGTCGATTACTATTTGTTCCTTTCTGTGGAAACTTGATATGGAAAACCCGTATACGATACCATTTAAACCAGTGGATTTTTGCGCTTTTTGATCCGTTTCTGCCCACTGTGCGTCGGTGCGGTTCATATAAGTAGCACGTGTGTCGATCCTATCTTGAAAATCGAAGAACATACGAACTAGGAGCAGCAGTGTGGCGATCTGCTAGATCCGTCGATACAATTTGTGGTGTTGATGGTCGCTCACACGGGTTCCTGATTTGTAGCAGATGATCGGTAAATCAAGTGAGGGTTCTCTCGGCAGCTCTGTAAACGGTTCTGATCGTATCGTAAACCATTTTTAATTGGATGTTAAAATAATTTATGCGTGGGTTTGATGCAAATTATGTTGCATCGTTTCGTGGCGCTGACCGTGGAAGCAGTTCGCCGACCAATGAATCAATGTTGTTTTTGATTTTACATGGTGAGTTGTTACGTGAAACTAGTTCGGTTTGCTTCAGATGAGTTGAGAAATAAATTCATAACGAGGATTTCGTTATTTCGACAGTTCACACAGGGTCAATGGTCAAAAGTGGACGTATGTTATTTATGTTTAACTAGTGGCCCCGGCAAACTTCGTCTTGCCATCAAGTAGGCTGTTGAAAACGTCAAGAAATCCCCCATACAAAATGACATCTTAGTCTTCTACCATTTTCCAGATTATTCCGGAAACTTTCCCGAACTTTTTCCTCGCACTAACACGTCGCATCCTTTGTGGAGTGCAATAGTGAAAAACTTGTATAAATCCGTTGACCCGTTCTCAAGCCATTTCGTGACATACAAACACCACTTCATTTTTATTTATATAGTGGGTAAAATGAACAGGGGGGAAAAATGAACAGGTTTGTGTTTTACGGTAATTATGCTATAAATCTATGCAAAACATAGCACCATCCTTAATACTCAGACTAAGAAACTATTTCGACAACTCAAGCATGATCTAGAACTGTCAAAAGCTGGAAAAGTAAACAAAAACAAAGTACGCCTCTCCGTTTTCTCATATGATGTAAATTTTCACTCTTGGAATTTAAGGTTTTTATGACTAAAATCATCAAAAATCTGTTGAACTGCGTAGCACATCATATCTTTCAGGGTTTTATGATAAGTAGACGGAAATTGAAAATATTTTTATCTCTTAAATTCTGAGAACAAATGATTTGAATATGTTGATTTTTTGGGGGTAAAATGAACCACTCGAGATGGTGGTAATATGAACACCATGGCAGGGCGAATACTACCGGATTTTATTTCAGATGCCAAGAGTTTTCCATAGAAAATACAAAGACAGACATCGGCAGCCATCCAAATGGTCGCAGCTAAACGTTCCATCGATTCCAGAATGTCTGTGAGACATGCATTGTTCATGTACCAGATGCCGAGAATCATACCTCAACCCTTTCAATTTAAATGGTGTTCATATTGTCAAAAAAGCTCCACAATGGTGTACCTGGAGTATCGAATAATTTTTCACTGGGACAAAGCCTGCTTCTCAGCTTAGTGTTCATATGAGCACTTCCACAGTTATTAACAGAGAGCTTTCTATGCCAATGTTGCTATTTTCGCATTCGTATATCATGTGACAGGAATGATGATATTATATGCCCAAAGAAGTCAAGGAAATTCCCATTACGAAAAGATCCTGAATCAACCGAGAATCGAACTCACCACCTTCAGCATGGCATTGCTTTGTAGCCGCGGATTCTAACCACTCGGCTAACGAAAGCCCCACATTTTCAATATACCACACACTCGACACACCATTCGACTATCACACAATTCACACATACTCGACTTTTTACAGCAGTTTTTCAAGAAAACCACTCAAATTTTTGCTCCGGATATCAATGCTTCTATGATCCAAGTCCTCTACATTTAAAAGTTGAGGAAATACAGTTTTTACCCTTGAAATCAGTGATGTTCGGAATATGAGACAAACCGGTACGGTCAATGAGAGATTGATGCTGTCTGTACTCAAAACATTATATACTAACAATGGTAAATGCTCAAATAAACAGCTGCATAAATGTTTATAGACATATTAATATCATTAATTTTGGCATTAATTGTCAAAATTGAAATAAACTATTTGATGAAATTGATTGGTGCACCAGGGTAATCTGAAACGGGTGAGGTAAGATGAAACCCAAAGTTTTGATTATGATGCAAATACATATTTGAAGATTTTTCTTCTCAAAGGTAGCGTGAATAGTAATGAAAAATTAATTGTGGGCTTCGTGGCCGTGCGGATAGTGCTATCAAGCATTTAGCCGCCTCGAGTTAAGAAGTGTGCGTTCGATTCCCGCTTCAGTCCGGAAATCTTTGCGTCAGGAACGTATTTCGACTGTACCACTGGACGTTGCATGCTAGTCCGTTGTCTAGTGTGGTGCTTCTTTCAAAGGGCATAACCGTCCACTGGAAGCATTAATGTGCCAGCGTCTTTAAAAAAAATTGGAGAAAAAATAAGTTATCAGATGGAACATTCTTATCTGATAACTTAATGTTTCTTAATCCTCTACGATACCTTGCCTTGCCATTTCATGGCACCCCACCCGTTTCAACTTGCTCCGGTATAATTTAAGAAAACTAATAGAAACATTGGAAAACAATCAAACCCATGAGATATTCAATAATTATTTGTTGAAAATTTAAACAAAGATAGTTTCTCGAGGTATGTTTGGATCATTCTTGACATTTTTTCAATTTTCATTGACCGATTTGTTGCAAGATCCTTGAAAAAAAAAACTTCGATAATTTGCTGGGCAGCGGATTTCTTGTAAAATCCTCTGGAGACAAATGAGAAAATTTTCCAAATTTTTTAAACTTTTTCAAAATTCTTATCGAGGAAGCTTTTAACACAGTTTTATGGGAAAATCTATAACGAACTGCTAGCGGAATTTCAGGAGTCTTCATCAGGGACTTGCAATCTTCAAGGCTTTTGTAGAATTTAAACCAGGTCATTTTGGAATGTTCCTTGATCCTTGAATGATACTTTGTAGACTCTCAGCCTATTTTAAGTGAATTTTTACAGATGATCGTATCAGATGTATTAGGTACGTGGTTTTCAAGCGTGATCTTTGGTTATTCCTGTCATGGATATCAGTGGATTCATTCAAGATTAAAAGCAGATTTTTTCTTCTAATTTCTAAACAGGCCACTTAATACATTTGTTCATGCCTAATAAGGTCATTGGCAAATCTTTTTTGAGATAAAAATGCTGGAGAGAATGTCAAAAAATGTTTCTATTAACCTTCATGTTCCTGACCTATTTTTAGAACCAAATTTGATCGTTTGGCAATAAGCTCCATAATTATCACCTCATTTCAATAAAATTGTATGCAACATAGGGTAATTAACAAAAAGTTCCGGGATGATCTGCACTCGATTTCGGGACCCAGGAGAAGGACATCAATTTGATTATTGCAAACTCCATCATGATACACATCAACGATGGTACTATACCAGGAAGGGAGCATCGAAATCATTTAAGAAGTTTATTTTGAATCCTCTGCAGAGAGACATGTTACATGTATGCTACATTTGGCTTGAATGCCCTCAATGTGACTTTTGAAAATTGAGTTTTTATCTAGCATGAGCCCTAGATACTAAACTTCATCTGACCAATTTATTGGAACCCCTCTCATCGAGACAACATGTCTACTTGAAGGTTTCAAATACATAAATTTGAGTTTATGCGGGAATATTTTAAGCTGAGTTTTGAAGCATTAGGAGAAATCGTCCATTCTTGCAATATGAAGAAAAAATATCCTAACTTTTTTGCAATGATGACACGCAGGCTTCGTGCTTTGGCGGAGAGGCCTGTGTGGGGTGGAAAATGACTGGACAATGCGTACCATTGGTACTTCGCGTAGCAGCAGGTTTAAAAAAGACCCCATCTGTGGTCCTTGGCCTCTTGTCCAGTAACTCCTATCCCTACCTCCCCGTGGTGCCGCCTTGGGTACGAATAACCGTAGGGAAGATCGGGTAACCAACTCCGGTTGGACCTTGGTCGTATGGTGACAGGGAAGGGGGGCTCCTCCGGCGAGACAGTGCCAGTGGGTTGGTGCAGGCCTTAGCATAAAATGTAAATTTGTACCGGAACAATCGGCATAGACCCGGACTCACTGAAGCCCCTCTTGAGGACTGCTGGAGTAGTGTCAAAGCAGCCATTAACAACGCAGCGGAAGGGACCATTGGGTTCGTGAAATTAAATCGACGGAACGGTTGGTTCGACGAGGAGTGTCAGACTGTTTTTGATTAGAAGAATGCAGTGCGGGCGATTATGCTGCAGCAAGTTAAAACGTGCAACGATAGAAACAGAAGCGAAGACAGCAAACCCATCTTTTCCCGGATAAAAAGCGCCGCCTGAAAGAGTTGGAGTGCGAAGAGATGGAGCAGCTGTATCGTTCTCAAGAAACACGTAAGTTCTACAAGAAACTCAATGCATCCCGCAAAGGCTTTGTACCGCTAGCCGGAATGTGCCGGGATATGGATGGAGGTATCTTGACGGACGAACGTAAGGTGATTGAAAGCTGGAAGCAGCACTACGATGAACACCTAAACGGCGCAGAGGAGAAATACCACGACATCAAGAGGAATGGCTTCATCAGTACGGCGGATGAGGGAGACGTGCCAACTCCCACAATAGGTGAATTTAAGGATGCTATAAAACAGCTTAACCCGTATAGGCCTGAGTGAAAGCAAAAATAGTGAAACCCTCACCGCTCAGAGAATTTTTAACGGATTCAAATGATTTTTGACAGTTCACTGGCCCACATATCTAGTTTCTAGAAGTGGCCAGAGGAACTTGGAAATATTCCTGTGGCCGGAGTTATTCTGGTGGATAACTGGGTCAAGTCGGGTAAAAAAAGGCTATTTTTTTGGGACATGCCAAGTTACCTTTATTTATTTGCAATGACAATCATTTTAATTTGCATAAATCATTAAGATCTAATATTCAACATTATAAATGAAGAGTTTTGCACCGTTTAAAATATACCGGATGTGGCCATTCCACAGTGATTTTTTTAGCCGATTTTGTGATCGAAATAGAATAGCGTCTAAACCATTGGTTTTAGTGAAAAAGTTTGTTCAGAGAAGTTTCTTGATTTGTAAAAGCGCTTCTTTTGATACTAGAGGCCAGCTGATTAAATTACCTAAAAGTGAGATAAAAAAATATTTTTTTTACCTGTTTGAGATAGATGGTCGGTGTCTTCTGCAAAGTTGTAGCACATGTTAATTCAAGAAACTTTGTCCAAGATACCAAATTTCTATCTCTTATACATTACAAGATATGTAATTTTATCTTAAAATGACCCTTAAAAATCAAAATTTTAGTATAATTTTTTTCTACAATTTTTGACATTTTTTGTGTCTTCTACAAAATTGTTCAACTACTAAAACTACATGTTTTTGCTGAACATTGCAACTTGCTATATCTTATGGTAAAATAATTATTTTCAAATATTCGATTTTTAAGGGGCTTTTTTGGACTAATAGCATTAGTTTGGACGCAGATTGACGCACATAGAGATTTGCGATTCTGAAAGGACTGTTTTTTCACTTTCAAATGACACTAAGAACTTTTGGCCAGAAGCGGTCTATTGATTTAAATGTTTAAACTAGTAAAACCATAAAAATGCATTTCATTGCGGTTTTGCGATTTTCATCTCGTTTTCATTACGTTATTTCAGATATAACATATTAGATTTTGATATTCTTCCTTACCCACAAACTTCATTTAGCATGGAAATGCTTTTCTTTTTTGCTTTTTCTATTTTTGTTTAAGTCATTACGTTTGTTTTAACTTTTGACTTCCATAGAGCGTTACGTAATTTGTAAACGGTTCCATTTATTTGTCATGCAACTTTCATTTGCGGCGCTACCATGTAATGTACTCATTCCTTTCAAAATCTCGCGATACGCGACATAGTAAAAAAAATACTCTTCGTGTTATACAAATTCTTCTATGATATAGGATCAAATTTAAACTAAACTATCGAGAATAATATGTGTGCTGACACTTCTATAGTGAAAATAAATTTCACTTATACTAATACAGACAAAGTTTCTGCTAATTTTATATAAAACTGTGGCAGTGAGCGCCGATTGGACATGAATTAGAACTTTAACTTCAGTGCATATTATTGAATTCTGGTACAACTGTTAGAAACTCTGTCAATTCAGTGAGAACTGTTGAAAAATGTCTGGTTCAACAAATACATATACATTTGATTATAAATTAGTTGTACCATTCCTTATTATCATGATTTATCATTTTCATTTGTTTGTTTAATTTGTTTACCTGCAGAACAGACCGTTGCTCCAAGTAGGAGCTATGTTGCGTATCGCGAAATTTTGAAATGAGCATGGATGTTACGTTGTAGAGTAACAAATAATAGTTGCGTGACAAACAAATTGCACTGTTCACAAACTACGTAACGCTCTATGGAGAGTCAAAAGTTGGGTCAAACGTTATGATTTAAACAAAAATAAAAAATAAAACAATTTCCATGCTAAATGAAGTTTGTGGGTGAGGGAGTATATCAAAAATTATAAAAATGGTCATACGTTATGACCATTTTTATAATTTTGCAACATGTTTTATATGAAATAACGTAATGAAAACGAGATAAAAGTCGCAAAACCGCAATGAAATGCATTTTTATGTACAAGACTCTTTCTCAATTTATAATAGGGTATTTTATGATAAGCTAGGGAGAAAACAATATTGCGCGACATATTTTGAGTGAATAAATTGTTTGATCCCAATTCGGATCCACTACCGGTACCGATTCCGGGGAAATGGCCATATCTTGGTTGTTTCTGGATCGATCTTAATACTTGGCGCACCAATCGCTTCAGAATTTGATCTTCTATCTTCATGTGTAGTAAAATTTTGAAGTTTTAGCCGAGACCTTTGCTAAAAACATGTCATAATTTTACTGCATAAGACATGCTTCCGGAAATCCGGATTATCACCGATATCCGGTGGTCATAGTTCATCTCCGTGGATTACTTCTTAAAGAATTGAAATCGGTCAATTTTTGTCAAAGTTACAGCATTCCAAAGTTGGCCCAATTTTTGCCTGTCCCAGTTATTTTGACAACCCCCTGTATATCAAATATTCCATCATTTGCAATACTTTAAAAAGGGGGAGGGCTTCCTGCAAATCTTATTACAACTCTTCATATTGGACTTAACGTTTTAAACATTATATGGCACATGAATTCCGCTGTCCTGAATATAAAACACCTTGTCGGTTTATTGATTAGATTAGATTTTTAAATAAAAAATGCAAAAAGTTCAAGTATATTTTAAAAATGACCTGGGGCAGACACGAACATTCTGAAAACGCCATTATGTTTGTTTATTTTTATACTTTCAAGCCCGGGTTGTCCGGTCTCTGTGCATTCGGATCGACTTTTTTTGTCGAACAGTGTTATTTGAAAATAACTATTTTACCAAAAGAGATAGCAAGTTGCAATGTTCAGCAAAAACATGTAGTTTTAGTAGTTGAACAATTTTGTAGAAGACACAAAAAATGTCAAAAATTGTAGAAAAAAGTTATACTAAAATTTTGAGTTTTAAGGGCCATTTTAAGATAAAATTACATATCTTGTAATGTATAAGAGATAGAAATTTGGTGTCTTCGACAAAGTGTCTTGAATTAACATGTGCTACAACTTTGCTGAGGACACCGACCATCTATCTCAAACAGGTTAAAAAATTATTTTTTATCTCACTTTTAGGTGATTTAATCACCTGGCCGCTAGTATCAAAAGAAGCGCTTTTACAAATCAAGAAACTTCTCTGAACAAACGTTTTCACTAAAACCAATGGTTTAGACGCTATTCTGTTTCGATCACAAAATCGGCTAAAAAAATCATTGTGCATTCGGACGTAATGCCCGAAAGAACCGGCTATTGATTTGTTGAATACTAAATCGTTTCAAATCTCGAAGAGTAGAAATCAAACTATATTGTACCATGAAATGCGTTCCTATAAGCTTGGCACAGATGTCCAGATACAAATTGGCTACTATATCGTAAGTTTGAGACGTCTCGGGACCCGAAAATTGTAATTTGTAGGATTTATCAAATACAAAACTTATAGGTAAGGTACCGTGTGGTAAGTGGATACAGAAAAATCAATGGTCAACTTCATTGTTATGTACAGCTAACGTTAATAATGTAATTCAAACTTTTTTCTGTGGATGACAAATAAGGGACTAATGTACAGCAAATCGTCAATTATTTTGATTTTTCTGATTTTTATGTATTGAGTATGAAGGACTTGAAAATTTACGCCAAATGATCCACTTGCCCCACCATGGTGGGGTAAGTGGATCACCAATAAAAAAGTCTATTCTCAAAACAAATGAGGTGTAATAATGTATATTAAGAATGATATTACTCTCGTTCTTGTTATTAGTGCTAGTTATATTACATTTTGATACTTTTGAAATTAAAAATAATCTTTATTTTATCAACATATTATGGAAAATATGAATACATTAATTCACACTAAAAGATATATTGTAACTAGAATAATTTGGAGAAAATTCATCTGTTTTATTCTCATAAGGTATACAGAAGTATTGTAGGATTATTCCTAATGATGTTTTCGAAAAACACTCGTACTTAAAAAATATTAGTTACATTTACTTTTGTTTAACAAACTGAAATCTGTTTATTCCATTCATTAATATAATTGTACCATCTGCCTAGAACAATTTATATCGTCAAATAAGGTACGATAATATGCTTTAAATTGGAAAATATGTTTATTTTGTTCTTTCACAATTCAGCTCAGATAATCCACGATAAGTTTTATTTGAATTTTGCAATATTTATTCTTTTATATTTTTCATACCAGAAAGAAAGATTCAAAATACTTTTAGGTGGATTATTTCAAATTTTCTGTGGAACTTTGACAAATTTAAGCTAGGAATGAAAAAAATTGAAAGAAAACAACATTTGAGGATAATCAAACTAATACAAATTCGCATTAGCAGTCTAGTAATATGCGATAACAATGCTTGATCCACTTACCCCATCCCATTAAAAAGTAGGGGGAAGTGTACCATGTCCAATATATCAGTATTTATTTTTAAAAATCACATATTTTTCATTGTGATTCACTCAATCAGAACTGAAATGCTCACCATGTGTTGAAAAAACTAATAGTATTCGATTTTAGACAGTGATGCAATGGATTTTAAAATGATAGAAAACAATTTTGAAAAGATTTGATTTTTGCAGCTAATAAGTTTTTTTGTGTTAGTGTACGTGTATTACCAGTTTTGCAATAGTATTAGTGTGGACGTAAGAATATAACCTAAAATGAAGCAATGGTGCGAAAACATTCAACATATTCAAGTATTTATGCTTAATATGGACAAATGATCCACTTACCCCACTGCTACACGTCCCCCACTGTACCTTATCCAATTCAATCGTTTCTCAAAAGGTTTGCACTGATGTATTTTTTTTTTAAATTCCGTCATGTAGTGGCCACATTATAACCGAAACAAGAAATTCCTTAGAAGAAAATACGGCGAAACCTCAGTACAAAAAATCTAATATGCTATAACAACCGTATAAAAAATCTGAAAAATCGGTAGCCAAAGGCACACAAAATGTATAAGAAACACCAGAAAGATGAAAACTTAGCAAAATATTTGGACATTTGCAATCAATTGAACATTGCCATCAGTAATGCTTTTGAATAAAATAATTCAAAAACTGAACTTGAAATGAAGTCCTGTCCAAAATTTCCTCATTTACGTAAAAACAAAAGTAAAATCTGACAATTTCCCATCCGTTATGCACATTGATGAAAATGTGGATGACAACTCAGAAAAAAATTGCAATCTATATGCAATTTTTTTCCAAGAAATCAATACTACATTTTCAGAAGAATCGCGATTGCAATTATTTTGCGTTTTATCCGGAATTTTCTAGAGATATTGGTGTAAATCAAATCCATGTGCGGGAAATTTCAGACGCTCTAATTAATTTGGACGCTTCAAAAGCTTCCGGCCCGGACACGATTCCACCAATTTTTTTGAAAAATTAAGCAAAAGAACTAACAGTGCCATTGTTTTGGCTTTTAAATAAATCCCTTGAATCTGGAATCTTCCCAAAAATATGGAAAAGCTCCTATTAAGTGTCTATCTTTAAATCTGGCTCAAATCTGACATACGTAATTATCGTGGTATTGCCATTATCTCTTGTGCTCCAAAACTTTTCGAGTCAAATGTCAACGAAAAGCTATTTCTTCAAATCAAAAATAGAATTACTGATACACAACACGGCTTCTTTAAAGGTCGCTCGACCTCAGCAAATTTACTTCAATTTGTTGACTATTCATTGGACGCCATGGACAATGGAACCCACGTAGAAGCTTTTCATACGGACTTTAGCAAGGCATTTGATCGCATAGACATACCAATGCTACTTTTCAAACTACACAAAATTGGAATCGAGCCAGGACTGCTGAAATGGCTTGAATCGTATTTAACTGACCGCCAACATATCATAAAATTTGAAGGAAACAAATTAAAACCAGTTCAAGTCACTTCGGGTGTCCCTCAAGGCTCTCATTTGTGACCTCTTCTTTTTATCATGTACGTAAACGACATTACCTTCATATTCAATAAACTCAAAGTGTTAATTTATGCCGATGACATCAAGCGCTACCTGAAAATAAGAAACGAAGAAGACATCAATGTATTCCGCAATGAAATAAAGAAATTCTATACATGGTGCAAAAAAAAACCTATTAGAATGCAGTTTCATTAATTACTTGACAGGAGTTTTTCAATGAGCATAAATTTGAACATTTTAAAAGACAAAGTGTAAATAGTGGGTCGGTCTCAGCGAGAATTACTAATAAGCTGTAACAACTTAGGGGTACCCACCCACCCCAGCGCTGATGAGGCGCTATGGAATTTGTGAATAAAGGGCGAACACGAAATTATTGCGACACATTCAACAGGGCATAACTTTCCTACCATTGGGTAAAAATCAACCAAATTTTGCACACTTTCTCATTTATGTGTATTGTTTACATGCTGTCAAACTCGAAGTCGAGTTTTTCGATTCAACGAAAATGGAGGTGAACCAACGCGAGTCGAGAGAACAAATTCTTTCCAAACACCTGAAATTTCCTGACCTGTCGTACCTGCAGTTGGGAAAAATGTTGAACATTCACCATTCAACCGTCTCCAGAGTGTTGAAGTGGTTCCAGGAGCGGTTGACGTTGGACCACGACAAAGGAGTTGGAAGAAAACTGGGACCGGAGAACAAAAAGACGGAGGAAATGGTGAAGCGGATGATTAAAGCAAATCCCAACGTCTTAAACCGTGATTTGGCTAAAAAGATCGGCATGTCGCAGAACTACGTCCAGAATGCAAAGAAGAGAGCTGGACTACATACATACAAGGTACAGAACTTCCCAAACCGCGATGAGCGGCAAATTCGGGCACGGAAGCTCTACGAAAAGATACTGACAAAATATGGCTGCTGTATGATGGACGACGAAACGTATATAAAAACCGATTTGAAGCAAATTTCGGGGTTGGAGTTTTTCACCGGCACGAGCAAGTTCGATGTGGACGACGAATTTAAGAAGACGAAAATGTCAAAGTTCGCCTCCAAATATCTCATTTGGCTAGCCATCTGCTCTTGCGGACTGAGGAGTGAGCCTTTCGTGACAAAGGGCACAGTAAATGACGAGATCTACAAATCTGAGTGCCTCGAAAAGCGCCTTTTGCCGTTCTTGCAGCAGCACGACAAAGCTCCGCTATTTTGGC
Source organism: Aedes aegypti (assembly GCF_002204515.2). Classification (NCBI taxonomy): domain Eukaryota; kingdom Metazoa; phylum Arthropoda; class Insecta; order Diptera; family Culicidae; genus Aedes; species Aedes aegypti. The sequence goes on along the minus strand of NC_035108.1, from coordinate 178,203,626 downwards.
CAGATTTGGCATCATGCCACTATTCTAAAAGTGTCCTGGAGCGGTATAAGGCCAATTCTGTCCATTTTGTTCCAAAGGACATGAATCCACCAAACTGTCCGGAGCTGCGCCCGGTGGAGCAGTACTGGGCAATAATGAAGCGGGAACTTCGGAAGAGCAAAAAGACAGTCAAAGACGGGAAGGACATGTTAAGAAAATGGAGAAAAAAAAAATGAGACACTGGTACCGGATGACACTGTAAAGACTTTGATGGAGGGCATCTAGCGAAAATGCCTTCAATTTTACACTCAAGGACCCATCGATAAACTTTTCATTTGATTTTTGAAGTAAATATTTGTATAAAACTACCCTAAAATTTTGGTTTGATTCTAAACATTATAAGAAAATTGGCATGACAGTATCGGTGTCGCAATCATTTCGTGTTCGCCATTTAAACCATTAACCACTCACTATTACTGCCTAGGAGAAGGTATCGACCGTGATTGTTTTATTTTATTTTGTTTTACGGCTATAGCGGTCATGCGACTCAAAGCTAAAGGGAGTCTATAGAAGCAAATGATGGAAACGAATAGGTGCATAGGCGTCGCAAGGGAGCGACAAGATTGAAAATTTTTAATTAGGTGGTGAAAATTGAGCAAGCCATTTTAAAGTCAGTAAGCATCGAAGCGTCCTGTATTTTGCCTAGCTTCTCTACTGGAAAAGGGTTGGCTCAAAGCTTTGAGCTTTGCTACCAACACAGGCAAAATACAGGAGGCTTCAATGTGCTCTTATACTGACGGCAATCAACCGAACGGTTCTATCGATCGATGACTGATATTGGGAATTAACACGCAGTCAAAGATGGTTTGTCTTTATCATGTGTGCTCTTCCCGCCAGTCACCACATGATCCTATTAGAACTGCATTTCTTATTAGCCAAATTTTTCATACATAGGAGAAGGTATCGACCGTGATTGTTTTATTTTATTTTGTTTTACGGCTATAGCGGTCATGCGACTCAAAGCTAAAGGGAGTCTATAGAAGCAAATGATGGAAACGAATAGGTGCATAGGCGTCGCAAGGGAGCGACAAGATTGAAATTTTTTTAATTAGGTGGTGAAAATTGAGCAAGCCATTTTAAAGTCAGTAAGCATCGAAGCGTCCTGTATTTTGCCTAGCTTCTCTACTGGAAAAGGGTTGGCTCAAAGCTTTGAGCTTTGCTACCAACACAGGCAAAATACAGGAGGCTTCAATGTGCTCTTATACTGACGGCAATCAACCGAACGGTTCTATCGATCGATGACTGATATTGGGAATTAACACGCAGTCAAAGATGGTTTGTCTTTATCATGTGTGCTCTTCCCGCCAGTCACCACATGATCCTATTAGAACTGCATTTCTTATTAGCCAAATTTTTCATACATAGGAGAAGGTATCGACCGTGATTGTTTTATTTTATTTTGTTTTACGGCTATAGCGGTCATGCGACTCAAAGCTAAAGGGAGTCTATAGAAGCAAATGATGGAAACGAATAGGTGCATAGGCGTCGCAAGGGAGCGACAAGATTGAAAATTTTTAATTAGGTGGTGAAAATTGAGCAAGCCATTTTAAAGTCAGTAAGCATCGAAGCGTCCTGTATTTTGCCTAGCTTCTCTACTGGAAAAGGGTTGGCTCAAAGCTTTGAGCTTTGCTACCAACACAGGCAAAATACAGGAGGCTTCAATGTGCTCTTATACTGACGGCAATCAACCGAACGGTTCTATCGATCGATGACTGATATTGGGAATTAACACGCAGTCAAAGATGGTTTGTCTTTATCATGTGTGCTCTTCCCGCCAGTCACCACATGATCCTATTAGAACTGCATTTCTTATTAGCCAAATTTTTCATACATAGGAGAAGGTATCGACCGTGATTGTTTTATTTTATTTTGTTTTACGGCTATAGCGGTCATGCGACTCAAAGCTAAAGGGAGTCTATAGAAGCAAATGATGGAAACGAATAGGTGCATAGGCGTCGCAAGGGAGCGACAAGATTGAAAATTTTTAATTAGGTGGTGAAAATTGAGCAAGCCATTTTAAAGTCAGTAAGCATCGAAGCGTCCTGTATTTTGCCTAGCTTCTCTACTGGAAAAGGGTTGGCTCAAAGCTTTGAGCTTTGCTACCAACACAGGCAAAATACAGGAGGCTTCAATGTGCTCTTATACTGACGGCAATCAACCGAACGGTTCTATCGATCGATGACTGATATTGGGAATTAACACGCAGTCAAAGATGGTTTGTCTTTATCATGTGTGCTAATAAGAAATGCAGTTCTAATAGGATCATGTGGTGACTGGCGGGAAGAGCACACATGATAAAGACAAACCATCTTTGACTGCGTGTTAATTCCCAATATCAGTCATCGATCGATAGAACCGTTCGGTTGATTGCCGTCAGTATAAGAGCACATTGAAGCCTCCTGTATTTTGCCTGTGTTGGTAGCAAAGCTCAAAGCTTTGAGCCAACCCTTTTCCAGTAGAGAAGCTAGGCAAAATACAGGACGCTTCGATGCTTACTGACTTTAAAATGGCTTGCTCAATTTTCACCACCTAATTAAAAATTTTCAATCTTGTCGCTCCCTTGCGACGCCTATGCACCTATTCGTTTCCATCATTTGCTTCTATAGACTCCCTTTAGCTTTGAGTCGCATGACCGCTATAGCCGTAAAACAAAATAAAACTATTACTGCCCATAACTGCATATATGTAACATTCGACAAAAGTAGACATTGAGTAAATGGGATACCAAGTTTGCATTTTATGTCAGCATGGAATGAAACTAAAATTTCAAAAAATCGCTAATAATTCAAAAGTGCTTATTTGAGGCTGAAATTTTGTACAACTCATATCACATATTGGATGAATAGTCAGAAAATAATTCTGATAGAAATTTCGTTTCTACTGCATTATGTGGCTCGTGTATAATCTCAATGTGACTGTTATGCGGTTACAATTGCCAATGTGACAAAACAACATGGTATTTTTTTTTCGAGTTTTCTAGAACAACCTCACAGATTTCAGTAAGTTGATCGAAAGTATTTATCATTTGATTACTCTCCCTGGTATTAACTCCAATTTGTCAAAAATGTCGAATGTGACTGTTATGCAGTTGTGGGTATTGCTCATTTTAAATCCCTTCCCTCTCCAACGTAATAACTTTTGAAAATTGCCATGTTTTATGACCCGTAACACTATGTATGACCCCCTGCCTCCCCTGTTGCGGTATGTGACGATCGTTATTCTTACCTTATCCATCACTAACAGAAAAAAAACACTCATACTTCCAAGGTAGTTGTGGGAAATGCATAAGATTCACTGGTTTTCCAGTAACAACGACTATCTAATACACATTCCTTCCTCTCCCCGCTGGACATAAAGATGTGGCCGGCACCGTTATCAATCTATGAATATTGACAGTAGTGTGATTGAAGATTCTTTTCAGTGAGAGAAAATCTTTCCCAAAATGTTGTTGTTCGAATCATAAAAAGTACATCATGCAAAGACACTTGGAAAAGTTCATTTTAATTACCAATGACGTCCAAGTTGAAGAATCGATCTCGATCCAAAGAGCTGCATTTGAAAAAAATTGATTTTAACTTGCTTCAATCGTTCAATTAAATCGATATTGCAAAACTTCCGATGTTTTTTTGTTTGCAATTATACGACCGTCTTTAACCATTCGCTCGCCATCGTAAATTGGTTCCAAGATCTCCGCTCTAAAACATGTATTATCATTATTAGCTCAGCAATATAGCTCCCTTATTAAAACATGAAAGCATCGTTCTCATCACTATGGCTGATGGTCCGTGGAAGCCAAAACGGAAAATTTTAATTATGGCTGAGTGGTTATTAAACCTGCAAAAACTGCTCTGGCAAATTGGCGTTTAATACAATCCGGCAGCGTTTCCATTAGTTCACTTTTGGTTAGTTGTTGAGATGATCGTTTTCCTATCCTCACCATTATTTTCTTACACGGAAAGCATCCCTAGCCTCATTTAGATCAGCTAACAGATTTCGGCCATAATCACAGTCATTTAGTTTTTCCAGATGGTTGCACTTTTTTGCTAGTTGCAGCTGCATCAGAGGTAAAGTTAGGCCTCAAATGCTTAAAGTTGATCGATCATCGTCTTAAATTAGTGGCTATGTAACAGCTCATAAATCATGCGGTGAATTCGCCTCCATGGCCAGTGGGTGTTGTTTGTAAATCCTACTGGGCTCGCTGGTGATCACAAATGGAGTGTGATAAATTATCGGGGCTTAGCCGAGACGCTCGAGGAGGCCTTTCTTCAGTGGGCTCGACAGAACTTACCTTGAACACTGCTCTGCCACTTCGGGAAACAAAAAACTTCTTTGGGTTCTCCGGAGCACACTTCCAACTCGAAACACTGGGTATAGAATTCTGAAGAAGTCGAGTTCGTATCTTACGGCTGCTGCCAACAGTTTGTTTGATCAGAAGTACACTTTTCGCCAATGGCTGGGAGGAGCCGCTTGGACGTTTCCGATCCCCGTGTTGACACCACGAAACACTGTTCACTGGATGAATAAACTGCTGTACTTCTGGAAACAAAGCACTTTTACGAAATAGTGACGACGACAATAACGACGAGGTAATTTTGCAGTGGCCAATGATGAGCGTGATTTATCGTCGGTTAAAGCAAGGCCCGGGGTCAAATGCTCCAGATAGCAATGGTTCTCGTCTTGAGCTGCCAGGACCACCTTTGTGGAGCACTGTTTGGAAATTGTCTCTTTAGCGTTTCACTATAATATTCACTGTTTTGGAGTTACAGCCAACGGTGGCATTCGATGTTGATGCTGCGCGCGAAATTACCGCGAAAGATGTTGAAACATCTTGAGTTGAAAGATGATCGAGAGAAATAGGAATTAGGATTAGGGTGCAGTCAAACTGCTTCAGCCAGCCAACCAGCAGCGCATCGGAACGAAGAGTACTTACTGTTGCCGAGTGCCGTTCAGAGTATTCCGTGAGGAGTTGATGATGTTGGAAGGTGATGATGCTGCAACGGGTTCTGGGTGCGGGGCGAAATCTCGCGCTATTTTCCCAATGTTGGTGGAAGCACGCTGGCGCTGTTTTGCCATTGGCCCATCAGCGTTCTCAGGTTCGGGTATCCTCGAGATGATTACACATACATTCTATTTGCTTAGTGAACTTCCAAACCCTGCAATTGCCACTGAGCACGTTGTTGAAATATGAGATACCAATCGGGCGCTCATAGATACGTCTCTACACGAACTGGGAGATGAGCAATATGGCTCCTACTAGCAGGCCGAAGGTCACATTCACCAGTCAATGCAGACTGCGAGGGGCAGAGCGGGTAGAGCTGTGCGCCGTTACTGATCGATATATGGTATGTAAAGGTGATAGCTATGTCAGGGGCGGTTTGATCTGACCAGATCATAAGATTCAAAATGGATGTGAAGAAAAAGCGCATCTAAAATGTAAGTCCTCGGTAAGATAAAAAGGTGCATTTGAGGTTTACTTAAGAGCGGTCAAATGGCATGGCGTAAAACGCTGTTTCTGCCTATTGCTCATCGAATCAAGAAAAATAACAATGTTTACCAATTTAAATGACGTCAAGTCAACTGACCATCTTAAGATATATCTTGTTTTTCATTTGATACCTTTAATAACACAGTTCGACAAAAAAGTCGATCTGAATTCACTAACATGGGCTTGAAAGTATAACCAAAAAAAAAACAAAATAATGGCGTTTTCAGAATGTTCGTGTTTGCCCTAGTTCGTTTTTAAAATATACTTGAATATTTTGCAGTTTTTATTTAAATATCTAATCTAACCAATAACCCGAAACAATGTTTTACTTTCAGGACAGCAGAATTCATGTGCAATATTATATTTCAAACTAGAAACTCAATATGAAGAGTTGTACTAAGATTTGCATGGTCTCCCCCCCCCTCTTTTTGTACCCTCCCCATTTTAAAAGTATCGCAAATGATGGAATATTTGATATAAATGGTTGAACTAAGCGATTTTAGTGATACTACAATACGACAGCTATCTCTCCAGAAATATCGTGGTTTATGAACAACCCTTTGACCATACTACGGAGCTGTCCATAAATTGCGTGTTCATTTTAGGGAGGGGGTCTGTTCAAAAGTTAGGGTTCATACAAATAGAAATAAAATTTTGGAGAGTTGACCACAAGGGGAAGGCTGATGAAAAATACCAAAAATATAACCACGTGGCTCATGGAGAATCCTTTGTCAGTTATTTTGTTTCTTGTATACTATAATGAATTAAAAATCTAACAGACTAACGAACTTTTCACTTATTTCTATCAAATTCTTTGCTAGTGTGATGGCTTTATAATCTTTGCTTCATTTCTCATTAATGAAGATGACAATACTTAATTTGGTCACTTAAATTTCAATTGTTATTAGGCAGTTAAGAATTTTTACAAATATAAAAATATACATTTTCAAAACGAACTTATTTATTGTTCACGGAGATCTACAATTCCTTGAGGTAACAGTAGAGTTTATTTGCTGCTACATTATCATCTGTCTTATTTTTTGTACATCACCTATTTTTTTAAATTTTGCTACAATGTAAATTAGAATTTCGGATTGAGAAAAATACCCTAAAATGAACACGCAATTTATGGACGGCTCCACAGTATGGTCAAAGGGTATGAATAACCACGATATTTCAGGAGGAGAGATAGTTGGTAGAATGTATATCACTAAAATTGCTTATTTCAACCGGTTATATAATATATTACACCATTTGCGATACTTAAAAAAATGGGGTGGGTACAAAGGGGGGGGGATCCATGTAAATCTTAGTACAACTCTTCGTATAAAATTTCAAGTTTAAAACATAATAGGCGCCGTCCACAAATTACGTAACGCTTCAGGGGGAGGGGGGAGTAGGATCAAGCGTTACGGCTCAAACAAAAATTTAAAGATTGCTGTACAAAAAGCGTTACGGAGGGGGGAGGGGGTCAAGAATTTTCAATTTTAGCGTTACATAATAAATGGATGTCGCCATATGGCACATGAATTCTGCTGTCATGAAAATAAAACTCTGTGAAGGGGTAATCATTAGATAAGATGTTTAAATTAAAAATGCAAAATGTTCAATTATATTTTAAAAACGATCTGAGGCAGACACGAACATTCTGAAAACGCCATTATTTTTGTTTATATATATATATATATATATATATATATATATATATATATATATATATATATATATATATATATATATATATATATATATATATATATATATATATATATATATATATATATATATATATATATATATATATATATATATATATATATATATATATATATATATATATACCTCCAAGCCCGAGGTGTCCCGTTTCAGTGCATCCAGATCGACTTGTTTTATCGAACTATGTAATACAGATAGCTTTTTACAACTCGGGCAACTGAGATTCAAGATTCAAGAGACAATCGAAACAGACATGAAAACCATATTTTACTGCAATTCTTCGTCCCGTAACGCGGGTAGATAACCTTTGTGGGTTGTGTTATTTTTCCAACTCATCGTTTATTCCTTTATGAACGGGATTACTAACGTTGTTAAGGACGTATTCTAAAGCGAAAAATTTTAATTTTTATCTTTTGATTTCGTGTATGCTGGAAGGCCGTCGTTACTTACGAACTGATTCGTCATTTTTTTATTTCTTGTTTATTCAAAGTACGGTATATTTGTTTGATTTCCGCCTTTTGGTCTGCGCATAACGTGAAATTAGTCGTAAATAGTGACTGCCCGGACTTTTTCTTAGTTGACGCTTATATTTAAACTGTAAATATAAAACATTTTCTCCCTCTATTGAATGCCGGCATTCAAATGTTTAAATTATTAACACCTCACCATAAATGCTGTAGGTCTATCGCAAGCTTTTCAGGCGGAATCCTAACCTGATTTTATACCTCGCTCAACCCCACCTTCGTAGCACTTATGAGGGCCTCGCCGCGCTGGGTCGGGGGCTTCTCATTAAGTTTGTGTTGCATCAACATTTTCTTCCCCTTTCAGTTTCAGCAAAGATGGTCGTGATCAGGAATAGTAATATTCATGTTTTCGGTAATGTTATTTAACCTTCCGGTCGTCGCGCAGTTTGGCACCGTCAGAACCACCGCGCTGCTGTTGTGAACGCAGAGCGAGGTTTTTTCAGCAGTGTTGTACAAAATACAACAGCGCGACGACTGGAGTGTTAAGATTGGTCCAAGGTTTAACCCAAGTCAAATGACACATGTATATTGCTAGTATCCGATCTATCTATTTTCACCTTTTTTATAAATATGCAGATTTGGCTTGCGTTTTTTAATAAATTGATACAATTTTACTTTAACAGTAATGTACAACGTAGATACAACGTTCAATGGTTTTATTGGGTATAAATCAGAGGTGTCGGTCCTACCCCATCAACAGTAGTTGGTTTAACCCTGCTTGCGTAATTTTTACAATCAGGGCCCTTCTTCGATGCTAAATATTCACTATTCATATTTCACTTCACTGAAGTATATTTCACATTTCTAATAATGCATGGACGGATAGGAAAAGTGACAATAAACACCTTAAGAATTTCATCTTGCTGAGCCGATCGCTTCCAGTGCTCTTAAGTCCTCTTCAATAGCAAAAAGCCAACGTGTGCGTGGCCTCGTCCGGGTTCTCTGAAGTATTTTATTTCGTTCTTGTCATTCGTCCGACATTCGTTCCACGTGATTAGCCCAACACAGCCTGCCGTGTTTTATGAGCTTGACGAAATCCACTTCTTTATAAACTTTGCACAACTCATGATTCATGCAACGCCGCCAGATGCCATTCTCTTGTTTACCGCCTACAGGGTGTCCGCAAATTATCCGTACAAACTTTGAAGACCTGGCTCTATACAATCAAGCATAATAAACTCAATATACTTGCATGGTTTCAAACATTGGCTTATTATATTCTTAAGAAGTAAGTTTGACACATTTCCGATTTAAAATAATTGCAAAACAAACCCAAATTGTTTCAGGTGTCTTAAAGGGAGCTGTTTTCCGAGCTTTATGGTGAAAGAGAAATGTCCATAGAACTCACTGGATTTGAACCGTACAATTTTCTATTTCCAGTCTAACTTGAAGCCACTAACCTGTAGATTACTTCAAATAATAATAGGACATTTAAATTCATCTCTTTTAGGTTTTAGGGATAACACATCTCCAGTATGACTAGCGGCCCTCAAGAAAAACGTCTCCGAAAAAAAAATAATTTGCCTATCTCAGTAACAAACAATCAATTCTAAATTTTTTAAGGTTGTGTTTTGTGTTAACATATAGATGTATTATAAAAGGTACATGGACATTGATTTTTCATTGTTTTCAATGCGAGATCATCTTTCCAATATTTTGCTGTTCGGATAATTTGCGGACACCCTGTAGTATTGTTTGCTGCACTTTCCGCTCAAAAACTCCAAACGCTTTCCGATCTACCTCTTTAACGTCCAGGATTCATCGCCGGGTGACGATGGTACCGTCCCTTTACATGCCCGCTCTCCTAACAGTTCCTTCGAAAGCAATGTTGAAAAAAGGTTCGAAAGCGCATCTCCTTGCTTCAATTTATCTAAGGTTACGAAGGAGGTCGAAATCTCATCCGCAACCCGCACACTTGATTTCGATCCATGTAACGTTGCACGAATCGGTCTAATTAGTTTTGTCGGAAATCCGTGTTCTATCATTATCTGCCATAACTTATTTCTCTTTACTGAATCGTACGCCGCCTTGAAATCAATGAACAGATGGTGAGTTTGCCAGTTGTATTCCCGAATTTTATCAAGGATTTGTCGCAAGGTAAACATTTGATCTGTCGTTGATCAGCCCTCACGAAAACCAGCTTGGTATTCACTGGCAAATGACTCCTCCAGCGGTCTCAATCTGTTGAACAGAACACGCGACATTATTTTGTACGCCGAATTGAGGAGCGTTATGCCTGAGTAATTGGCGCACTCCAGTCGGTGACCCTTCTTATACAGAGGACAGATGAGGCCTTCCAACCAGCCACCAGACAATTCTCCTTCCTCCCATATCCTTAACAGAGTACGGTGCAGTATTTCGTACACTACCGTGCTTGACAAGTTCGGCCGGGAGCTCGTCTTTTCCAGCAGCCTTACAGTTCTTCAACTCCTTGATCGCTCTTCTAACCTCAGCTAGCGTCGGGAGCTCCACAGTTTGTCAAAGTGCTCTTTCCACATAGCAGCCACCATGGTTTTGTCTGTCAACAAGTTTCCTTCACGGTCATTACACATGACGGGAGACGGCGCGATTTTTCTCCGCACGCCATTGACAGTTTCGTAAAGTATCCGCATATAATTTTGTTCCAAACTGTTCTGCACTTCAGTAATGATATTTTCTTCATACTGCTTTTCCTTTCTGCGATTGATTATTTTCTCGGTTGCTCTCGCTTCCTTGTATCGTTTTCTATTTTGCCGGGTACCAGACACTAACATCCGGCTTCCGGCAACATTCCTCTCATCTGTCACCTTTTGTCACTCCTCATCAAACCAAATATTCCTAGGTTGTCTCTGAGTAGTACCTTTCACACTGCTGTGCTAACCGCTCTATGAATAGACTCATACAGTTTGTTGAGGTTGTCGTCTACGTTGGCTCCCCGTATGCGCTCATCAAGCTTCCGGCGGTATTCAACTGCTACACTTTCCGTAGATAAGCGCTGAATATTGAAACGCAACGATCGCTGTGATTTTGTGTTCGCCATTGTGCGCGAATATTACTGACAACGAGATAGTGATTAGCTGCATTCAGCTGCATCCAGGTGTGCTTTTGGATGTCTTTGCGTGCAAAGTAGGTGCTGATGTTGGCCATCCCTCTAGCCGCGGCAAAAATTACTAATCTTAGGCCATTGTCATTGGTGGCGGTGTGAAGGCTCTATGTACCAATTATTGGACGGAAAAAGTCCTCTCTTCCAAGCTGTCAGACTTGAATTTTAATCTGACAGACTTGATAAAAAGTCTAACGTTTACATAAAGTTTAGTGATAAAGGTAAGCTAGCTTTTGGACGATAGCTAAAAGATTCGGCAAAATTTTTGTCCAGTTATAAAATTGGTACAAACTTTACATTTTTTTTTTCATTTATCAGGTTAATCAGGTCGTATATAAACATTTGTTAAATGCATCAATCCAGAATGATAAGCTACTTATTGTAAATTTCTTGATGGGGATTTAAAAAAACCTATTATCGTCAGGTGGTACCATTTTTTTTATTATTTAAATAAAAGCTCCAACTTCTTATTGCATTATTCGTTTATGGATACCGTCGTCGGGGGTGACAAGGTGATGACATTTGGTCAAAGCATAATTTGAAATCTATCATCAAGTTTTGGGAATACTTACTTGATATTTACTTGATGGATACGTTCAATCTACGTCAAATGGATATTATTTTTGATTGTCGTTCTTCCGGCATTCGTACCACGTGACCAGCCCAACGCAGTCTGCCGTGTTTTATGAGTTTGACAAAATCCACTTATTATCCACTTCATCTGATTCCCGATCACTATGAATCACTATGGTTCGAAGCTTCCTTCGCAAGATATGTGTCTTCAAAGTTTAATGGATTTCAAGCTATTTCACCAAAACAATATTCAACAATATTTAGCAAATATTGAAAAGATCGCGTTTTTACAGTCCCATCCGAATATATCATTTCTTATGAGACCTGAAAATTATCATCCAGCCATGATAAATGGCGTATTTTGCAAATATTCGGTATAAAAAGCTGCATAACTTAATTTTCAAACATTTTACAGAATATATATTACTCATGAACGTACATATTCCCATATTAAGCATAACATTTTAGTCATTTTACCAGAGTTGTTTAAAAATAAGTCACGACTAACGCATCTTTGGCCTTATCTCACCCTAACGACGGTACTACAAACAGTTCTTATTCTACTGGCAATTCTCCCAGATTTCAAAGTGCCATTACCTGACAACTGACAAGCATGCTCCAGAGGCACAACCGAGAAACTAATCCCATAAGCTCTGGGTTTCTTATAACGCTCAATCGTATCTTATAAAAGTGCATGTAGTGGGAATGGGATTTATAGGAATGCGTTTAAGGGGACCCGACTGTTATCCAGAAATATGCCAGATATTCCCTTCAGTTTATTGTTCCATCGAAAATTTCATCGTGGAAGTTCTTAAATAGTTTCTTCAGATATAGGAATATATAAGGAAATCCTGCAAAAAATATTGGAAAAATTGAAAAGGCATCTTTGAGGCACCTCATGACGCAATGTCTGAAATAGCTAATGGCCGGACTGATTTTTGTCTCTGAAAGGGGTAAAACATAATTATTTTTTATGCATGGATCGATCAGATATAATATCGAGCTTTCATTTGAGGTAAAAATTATTAAGATCGTATGACTATTACAAACGCACCAACCATTTATGTTGAAAAAAGCCAAAAAGGTTGGGCAGGCCTGGTCTAGATCAGGCCCTGAATTTCATTTGTAACAATATTAGATGATCATTTTTGGATAAATGCAAACCGCTCCAGAAATACATATAAGAATCTTTTTAAAAAATTTCAATAGATATACTCAAAGTAATTTCTAGAAATTCTTCCTCAAAAAATCTCTTTGATTGGAAAATTTGCTGACGAATTCTAATGAAAAAAAAAACTCTGAGAAAATCTTAGTATCTTCCAAAAAACACAACAAAATTATTCTCTCAAGAAATCGACTTGAAATTTCATTTAACATGATTTTTTCCTGACTTTGGCTTCAACATACCATAATTGCCCATAAAAACATATCGGCACATATCTCTAACCGCAAAATTGAGCGTTACAAACGAGAAAAAGCGTTCAAATCTTCTTTTCTAATGGAAGAACGGGGGTAAAGTGCGCTTCGATATTCTTGAAGGCCGACGACCACAAATGAACCAGACCAACCATTAAACTCCATTCCGTGACGCGCAGGTTGTGTGCTAGCCACGATTCGAACGTGATTTAAATGCGTTCGGGCTGCGATGATACGCGTAAAATGTTTTGCCCCTCACTGCAATCGTGGAAGCCGGCACCATTCGAAACGTTACCTACCACCACCGGACGGATGAAGGAGCCCATGCCGCGGGGAGCCAAAGATCGATGCGCTGACTGCTCATCCGGACATTGCCTTTCGATTTCGATTCCGTAAAAGGGGTATTTAGCATTGGTTGGAACGTGTCATCACGCTGCCCGAGGTGGCGTCAAGACCAAAATTCTTCAGCCCTTACGTTTGGCATCAAGTGTGGGAGGGGATTCGTTTTTCATACACGAAGAATTTAGTATCGAATTCACTTCACAAGCTCTAAAACAAAGAAGTGGTTCTACGTCATTACTCGGAATTTTTGCAGTAATTATGGACAAAGGTGAGCTTTACATTCGACTATCGACAAGGAATTTTCAAATAGATGCGATTTCATCAATTTTCTCACCTTCAGTTGACTTTAAAAGAGTTGAAATAATTTGCCATAAATGGAAAATGCAGGAAGGGGCCACATAGCACTAGTGGTAAACGCGCAGCTATTAAGCATGATCAAGCTGAAAGTCGTGAGTTCGAATCCCACCGGTCGAGGATCTTTTCGAATAACAAATATTCTCAACTTCCCAGAGCATATAATACCTTCGTTCTTGTCACACGATGTACAAATGGATAAATGGTCAATTGGACAACGGAAATATCCGAGGCATTGCAATTATAACACCAAAGTGCTTGTGTTAAACGTTTTCTCGATTTTGATTATTTGAAAAAAAAAATAAATTAGTGAATTGCTTCGGTATACTGTTGCCAGTTCCACCTAGAATTTCTTCGCCAATTGCAAAACTTCGGTGCGAATAAGATCACTTGGGCGAATTAGGGGCATATGAGACGAGGCGCGAAAAATCCAATAGGTAACGCGACTTTCGTATGAATTCTCGAAAATATGCCACTGTAACATCTGCCGATCAATATAGTTAACAGGTCGAGGCGACAAATTTTTGCCTGTCTAGTGTTAGTAGTGACCAACGCTACAACATCTAGCCGTTCAAAACCAGGACGTTAGGCAACGTTTGTCGTCTCGATTGTGTTGTTCATATGGCCCTCTGTTAGTTTTCAACTTCTATTCATTTCTCTCATCGCTCGCTTGCAATTCTATCCATCATATTCTTCCATTACTTCCCTTGCTCCCCCATATAAACCTATATCGTTTCTGAGCCTTTTTTAAATCACTACTGAAATGACTGCAGTTTTGACAGGACTATATTTTTATCATAGAGATTGTAAGAAAATATGGGAGAAAAGATATTTAGTTTTTTTTTGTAATATAAGCCGCTCTACTTCACCATCTTACAATTATATTTAACACTGTCCATGAACACCTCCTGCCTTGATGAAATTGTCTTTGTTGAATAAATTCAATGTTAAAGTGCACCAACACAAGCACCGATGTCTATCAATACACTCTATAATTTTCCGCAGATCGAGCTATCGCGATTATTGTATTCAAACAACTCTCCATAAATAATTCTTCTAACATCTGCCGTGAAACGATAATTTGCGCATAGGTTCATATATTCAACGACCACAACTAAATTCCTCGCGGCAGAAGCAGCCATCACAGACCACAGTGCTTCTTGAGGCCTGAATTCGTGATTGAAATTATTTTGCGACCGACAAATAGGTTTAAGAGGAATGATGTCTTTGGAGAAGTTGTTCTGGATATAGATAGATTTCTTAAGATAGAATTAATTTTGCGATGAATCACCCTAGAAGTGAGATATATTTTCTACTTTTTCTCAATAATGAAGATACAGCAATGGTGTCTTCGACAAATTTTGTAATTTCAACACATGAATTTTTTTAGCATACTTTAGCTCTATCTATTAAATTATGAGAGATGTATCTTATATTTTTAAACGTCCCCTTAAACTTTGTTTTTCTTCCATGTCTATGTTTGGATGTCAATAAGATTTTTTTTATGTTCTCCAACGTTGTTTTATTTTACTTTATTTTATTTTATTGATGTACAAGGGGGTCAAGGGTCAAGTCTCCAGCATAATTTTAAAAACTTACACCTTCCATAATAAACCGGGATTTTTGAGCTTGAGAAGTAGGCAACGCAACATCTTTGACCTTCGCGCCGCTTGTCTTAAAGCGAGGAGACGATATCAGAGAGCCAGGCACGAGAAAGTCCGAGAAGAGCGAAGAATTGTGTTCCAGTAAGCCAGAACGGCATTCAAACGAGAGATTAAGCTGAGCAAGTCCAACTGCTTCAAAGAGCTGTGCCTAACAGCTGATGCTAATCCTTGCACGGAAAAAAATCCATTAACGGAATCATGAACAAAAAGTCATGAAATCATAAAATGTTATGTTTTATGTCATGAAACCATGGTTATTATTCAAGAATTTATGCGCTCAGGGCGTTACATAAATTCAACTGTCGCATTTTTCATTTAAGTCAACACGTCTTTTGCGATAGGTAGTGTTTTTTTTTCAGTGAAATTATAAATTAGTTTTGTTTGCGGAAGAGGTTAATTTGAATACCATGCTATTTGAATATTCATGACTTCATGACTTTTGGTCATGGTGTATTTTTATAACATGAAAATACACCTTCCTCCCAGAATCATGACCTTTTCTCCTTGTTTTGAGTGCCGCATTTTTACCCATGTGGGGAGATGCCTACCGAGTAATAACGGCGAAAATCAAGGGCCCGTCGAAGCCGGCCGAAACATGTGCGGACAAAATGAGGGTGATCGTCAAGGGTCTATTTCCAAAGCATGATCCTACAATGTGGCCGGCCACACCATATGGCTTCATTGCTAAGCTCGTCAGATCTCCAACAAGGAGCTTATAGCAGCTGTGAAAGCGCTGAAGCTGAACAAAGCCCCGGGCCCGGACGGAATCCCCAACATGGCACTCAAAACAGCGGTCCTTGCGTATCCATATAAGGTAAGGAAGGTTATGCAGAAATGCCTGGACGAAGGGCAATTTCCAGAAATATGGAAAATTCAGAAACTGGTACTGTTGCCGAAGCCAGGAAAACCGCCCGGGGATCCAGGATCAATGTTTACTGGATACACTCGGTAAACTCTTGGAACGGGTTATCCTCAGTAGGGTGTTGAAATGCACAGAGAGCGAGAACGGGCTATCAGAAAGGCAGTTTGGATTCCGGAAAGGAAGGTCGACGGTGGATGCAATTCGGACAGTGGTCGAGTGGGCCGAGAAAGCATTGAAACAAATGCGTAGAGGAGATCGTTACTGCACCGAGATCACGATAGATGTGAAGAACGCGTTCAACAGCGCCAGCTGGGAGGCCATTGCCACTGCGCTGCACAGAATGCGGGTTCCCGACTTATTGTGCCAGATTTTGAAGAACTACTTCCAAAACCGTATACTGAGGTATGAAACCGACGTCGGCCCGAAGGAGTTAAGAATAACGACTGGAGTCCCACATACTGGGACCAAAGATGGGGTCCTATCACTGGAGCTACCCAAGGGGGTCGAGATTGTCGGCTTCACCGATGACGTCGTTCTAACAGTAATAGGCAAGACGCAGGAGGAAGTAGAAATGCTGGCAACGGAGGCAGTTGGTCTAGTCGAAGATTGGATGGAGGGAGTCAATCTGAAGATAGCCCACCACAAAACGGAGGTGCTACTAGTTAGCAACTGCAAAGCAGTCATGCACGGTGAGATCACTGTCGGGAGGCATTCCATAGCATCACAGCGAAAGCTGAAACACCTGGGCGTAATGCTAGGCGATCGGCTGAACTTCATCAGTCACGTCGATTAAACATGCGAGAAGGCGGCGAAGGCTAACAATGCGCCCAACATAGGTGGACCTAGATGCACCTTCTGGCTGTTGTACCGTATCGCTACTAAGATAAGGTGCGCCAGCATGGGGCACGGCGCTAGAGACCAAGCGAAATCGGGATCAGTGATGGAAAGTGACGAACATTTTTTCTTCTGAACTGGAACAAAAACAAAACCAAACGCTCCCGAGCGTCAGAGCGCTGGTTTACTCGCATCTGTCGGCTCCCGAGCAACTGAAGCTAAAAGTGATTCGCGAACCTGTTCGGAGCTGTTCAGAGTCATATTGTGCTTTTGGGAAAAAAGCTGCTTCCTCTCCGAGATTTATGGTTTCCAAGAGCATTTAACTACAAACTAGTAGTTTGCTGTCGATATGATGGTTATGCAATTAATTTGTCTGTCGTTCTGACTCATCATCGTGTTGTCTTCGACAGCCCGAGGTTGAACATAGTACGAAACACGGTGGCGGCTGCTTTTGGCGAGTACATCAGCGTAGAAAGTGTGGTACACGGAATGATAAGCGATCCCAATCTTTGAAATATGATGACCATTAGCCTGGGACACGGTTATATGAAAAATTTAGATTCTCGCTCCAGTCCACTTTTTGGTTTGCATTTAGGTCCCATAACAACTGTGCAAAATTTCAGCTCGATCGGAGAAACTATATATTTGCGCCAGCCGTTCAAAGTTTGTATGGGATTTACTATGGGAAAACTTAGTTTTGCAAAGAAAAATCGCCAGAGGCCGCCCATTGACCTCTATAAAAATTCTGAACACAGATCTCGATAGGTATTTCTACGATGAACAACATTGCCGAGGACCGCAAAGCAATCCGATGCTTGTGTAAAAAGTTATTAAGCATAGACTATTCGGAAATTTTGCTCGATTTTGTTATTATTATTATTCCTTTACGTGTTAATCAACGTCGCGTTGCCAATAGGTTTTCATTGAATAACTTTTTTCACAAGTGTCGGATTGTTTCGCGGTCTTCGGCAATATTCTTCATCGTAAAAATACCTATCGAGGTCTGTGTTCAGAATTTTTATAAAGATCAATGGGCGACCTCTGGCGATTTTTCTTTGCAAAAGTAAGTTTTCCCATAGTAAATCCCATACAAACTTTGAACGGCTGGCGCAAATATATAGTTTCTCCGATCGAGCTGAAATTTTGCACAGTTGTTATGGGACCTAAATGCAATCCAAAAAGTGGACTGGAGCGAGAATCTAAATTTTGTCCCACACTAATGACCATGGTGGTGGTGCAAATAATGTCTGGCTTACAGCGCAACTGGCAAGCAGAGCTGTGAAACAAGACGCAGCGCATGACTTCCCACCGGAATTGTCGGACCGACCTCGGAACTCGACAAGTCAGTCTGTTGATGAGAGGAGACCATCGGGGTAGGCTAGCATTACAAAAATGACATTTTTGCGATTCCGTTGCAAACTAATCAACTTTTCATTGATAATTTGCACTACATAATGGCCTACTTTTCCTACCAAAAAAACAATGCTGAAAAGTGCTACTTTTCAGCACTGTTTTCGGTGCTGAAAAGTAGCACTATTCGGTTTTGTTTGGAAGGCGTCAGCAAAATATCCCAGTCTATTCTGCTATAGCATCTGATTCTATAGCTGATGTGCGATAGAGATGCAAGACTGGTGATTTTGTCGGCGCGATAAAAACATTGAATCGATTTCTCGCCGAAGTTGGATTTTCTCAAAATCTATGCGCAATACCTAACGTCGGCAGTGGTGCATTCAATTCACATCCGGACATGCACTAATGTACCCTACTTCCGATGCAGGTTATCTTGCAAGGATACCGAGAAAAATCCGTTACCAGCGAACTGCGGAACTGAGAACGGATCGTCCAGAATTTGTAGAGGTTGCAGCAGAATCCACTACTATACGCGTTGTCTTACCTGTTTTGTCCTCCAATAGGGAATGTAGGTCTGTGGACAACAAACTTTCTGACATTCGTAGATACTACTAAGTCGCAGCCTACGTGATTGAAAAATACTGAAATGATACTACGCGTGGATGTATGCTCACGTGGTTTCTGTTGAAATGTTTGTTTGTGCTTTTGGAAATGATCCAGCTTAAACGGAGTTTTTCGTAATAGCAAAAAATGTTGTATGCAACTCGTTGCAAAACTAGATTTTTTCAGCACTTGTTGTATTTATCCAACTCGGCGAGCCTCGTTGGATAAATGTACAACTCGTGCTGAAAAAATGATCATTTTGCAACTTGTTGCATAAATAACTATATTGCGTGTCTCAAGGATCAAATTATGTGTCTCTAATAGTTTTGGGGTTGCTGAATCTGATGCCATTCTCAGAAATGTTCCAGTACCTCACAATTTTTAGCCACAGGTCGCCAAAGTTATATAAAACAATGGTTTTATTGATGTTTACATAAAATTTAATGTATAATTTATCAATTTTTTTTGTGATCTAATCCGCTAAGCATGCAAAATAGGACCTGAACTTTCAAGTTGGACATAATTTTGTTGAAATTGCACGATTAAATTTAGTTTAAACCAATTTTTTCATCATGCTTGCTGTCTCCATACAAAATTCTTCGGTTCTCTTATATGGGAAAATACAATACTTCTTTAAATCATCAAAAAATGACTTTTTCGCATCGAAAGTATTATAAATTTTATCGGTAAGTATTGTTATACACATGAAGTTTAAATTCTGTGGCAAATTAAGCAGATAAATTGCCTTACAAGCTGGCAAACTTGCATGCAAGTTGGCTAAAATAGTCAATTTTTGTATTTTCAACAGTCAACATCTCCAAAACTAGACGTGCTATGATATTTTTGAAAACGGCAATGGATTTAGCAACCCTTAATTAAGTAAATAGCGGTATTTTGGTGCTTTAGACAAAAACGTGTTCCGTAGTGTAATAAGTCGTCGAGGCGCCTATGAACGGGAAGTCCCCGTTTAACCGGAATTGCAGAACCGACCCTGACACTTGGCCGACCACCATCGAGTCGGAGTAGGCTAGATCCTCCGTCGGGGACTAGCTGAGTAGATCGCGAAACATCACCGGCAAATGGTCGTCGGGGTGTCTGTGAACCGGATGTTTCGCTCCACCGGAATTGCAGGACCAACCTGCCCGGTCAACTTCGGAGTAGGCTAGCCCAGACAGCCAGAATGTACGTATAACGAAATCACCTTTTGCGATAAGCGATGCTTATATGTGCACAGATATCGTCAAAAGGTCTTATGCGTACAAAAGTGGAGGCGATATATGTGCATAATTTGTATGATGAAAATTGATATACAATGCGACTGTACAGATTTTATTACGAATTAATCTGTAACCTTATACGACTTAGTTTATGATAACAATGTTTTTTTGACAGCTGCTACGGATTTATTCGACTTCCTTTGTACGTTTATACGGAACGCAACAAAATGCACTGATGAACTT
This sequence comes from Aedes aegypti, assembly GCF_002204515.2. Classification (NCBI taxonomy): domain Eukaryota; kingdom Metazoa; phylum Arthropoda; class Insecta; order Diptera; family Culicidae; genus Aedes; species Aedes aegypti. Next base: position 178,183,322 of record NC_035108.1, on the reverse strand, counting down.
GAGCGGGTTTGATGTGATTCGCACACGACTTTTAACGTAAAATATTATGCGACTTCCGGTTGTCTGGGTAAGTGCACCGTCGGAGACTAGCTGGGTAGATCGCGGAACAGCACTGGCAAATGATCGTCGGGGCACCTGTGAACCGGAAGTAATGACACAAAATAATCGCAGGATCGACCTCGGCATCTGCCCGGATAGGATATCCGCCGCTGGAATCTTCGTCGGGGGAAATCACCAGCTTGAGTCGTCAGAGCGCCAGTGAACCGGAAGACATTCTCCAACCGGAATCTCTCGGCCGACTTCGGCACTCTACCGGCCAGCAACGGAGTATGAACAACGCGTAACGTTACCGGTTTCGGGAGATATTCCTCCGTCGAGATATTATCTCCATCGGTGTAGGCTAGCTTCACCATCGAGAAATACGCCGAGTAGTATCGATCACGAAGAACCTCCGACTTTGGGTCGTCGGGGCTCTTGCGAACCAGAAGTCACCCCTCAACCGGAATCGCAAGACCGACCTCGCCCAGCAAACACAAACTCGTAAACGATAGCATATATGAGTACAAAAGTGGAGGCGATATACGTACATGCACCATTAGACTGCATGTAAAATGTACGTATATCGCCTCCACATTTGTACTCTTATATCCTTTTATATACGATCGTGTGTTTACTGGGCGGCATCCAAACGGTCCGCCCGTAGAGCATGACGAGCAGAAAAACAGAGTAAACGCACCAACAAAATACAGTAGCATCTATAGAAAAAAAAAATCTGACATAGCCCAGGCGTGTGGTCGGTCCCAAAATGTGAGTGACGTTGAAGAGACGAATTGCAGCCAGATCGAATAGAACAAGAGGTAACGAAAAGGCATAGAGGCATCAATAAGCCCTCTGCCTCCTGAAGTAATACCATGAGGTAGTTCCAGGGGGACATCGGACTTGTAGCCCAAGCCATAGACAAGCGGCGTGATACATAGTTGTTTTTCCCTTTATTTTCTCTGTTACCACACTCGAGACGTGCAGCCGCAGTAGACCGTTGAGTAATAGACCGTTAAGTGAGAACTACAGAGCCTAAACCCCATGTGCTCCCCAGATAGCCGGGTTAGGTGAAAGTTTCTAGCTTTGCTAAAGGTGAGAAAATTCTATAAAAAAGAGGAATTTGCTGCTCAAAAAACGGCTATTGGAATTGAAAGGAGCACTATCAGCTGTTGTTGAACGTATAAAATTGAAATGTAGCGAGAAACAGGGTAAACATTAATGATGATGGACTGATGAGCTGTGGACCCACTGACCATAAGAACGGTTGAAAAGGCGGTTATTGAGCTAAAGATCTGTAATGCTGCTGGGAAGGGCGAGGTCCCGATCAAGCTTCTAAAGCACAAAAAGAGCGGTTGGTTGGATGGCCTTATACACCCAATCTACTCAAAATGACACAGACTGGAGTGCGCTGAATTCGGTGTTCGAAATACTGTCGCGTTCTGTTTAACAGACTGAGACCGCTCGAGGAGTCCTTCGTCGGTGAATACCAGGCTGGCATTTGTAAGGGTCGCTTGACAATGGACCAGATGTTTACCTTGCGAATGATCTTAGACAAATACCAGGAGTATAACTTGCAGACCCAACATTTATTTATTTATTTCATGTCAGCGTACGATTTAATTAAAAGAAATGAGCTTTGGCAGATGATATTTGAACATGTTTTTCCGGCGAAATTAAGCAGGCTGTTACGTGCAACGCCGAATTGTTCGAAATCAAGTGATTGGATTGCAGATGAGCGGTCAACTTCGTGTGTGATGTTAGACGGATTGAAGCATGGAGACACACTGTCGAATGTACTGTTTTGTATATAATTTACTCGAAAGTGCTATTAGGGAATATGGCATGCAGAGAAACGGCACTATCGGATGGTATCGACCTAACTAGAATCGATCGCAGGCTAGTAGAGAAGGCCTTTGTTTCTCTGAAGATGAAGATAATTTGTATATATATTTTTATTTTATAGCGAGAACCAAGGCGAGAAAACCCGCCTTGGTTCTGACCATCAATTCTACCTGGGGTTGGTGCTGAGGTAGTGTTGGATAGGGATGTTGAAGTTGTTGAAGAGTTTGTTTAGCTAGGAACACTTGCACATGTAATGACGTTGCTCACGAAGTGAATAGACGTGTTGCAAAAAGGGCCTTTTACGGATTTCGTTACCAGCTTAGGTTCCGCAACTTGCAAACGGGAACAAAATTCACCTTGCATAAAACATTGATACTTCCAATAGTTCTCTACGGGCACTTAGCGTGGATCTTAAAAGAAACAGGCTGGAATGCCTTCGGAGTTTTCGAGCGTAAAGTGCTGCGGGCAACTAGAAAATGATGTGTGGCACAGACGTATGAATCACGTGTTGTATCAAGTGTACTAAGATGCAAATATTGTCAAGCGTGTGAAACACGGCAGACTTCAGTGGGCTGGTCACTTAGTGCGAAGGTCGGAAGAAGGAATTGTGAAAATATTTTTCAGCAGGGAACCGACTTCGTGGAAGGTCAGGAATAAGCAGGCTGTACGCAATAGAAGACGATCTGACGATTCTAAACGTTTGGTGCAACTGGAGAAGTATCGCCCAAGACCGACGAAAATGGAGATCTCCAATACACGCAGCAATGGCGTGGCGCAACGATGTAGCCATCAAAGAACAAAGTACAAGTGTAATTATGGTAAGTTTATGGTGGGCTACCTGACCAACCAATTGAATATGAGTTTAAACTTCTTCTTATCTATTGTGTAGATTTTTTTTTTTTCATTACTTACATTTGTTCAACGCGAGTGTCGTTGAAGCACTCCAAACATACGAAATATATATATATATATTCGAGATGTCTTCAAAAAAAAATGCGTATTGAATCGATTTGTATAACTTTATAGAACATGTAAAAAATCTATAACCAACAAACTAATTTTCAGGGATTATTTACAAAAAAAATGGCCTAAATCTCTTGAAATTCGATAAATGGAGTTAAAATATTTCCATCAAACTTTATGTAATAAAATTACCTACAACTTTTCCGAAGACATCATTGAAGCATCCATTGTAAAAAAAGTTAACTTTTATAATTAAAAAACTACATCACTGCTTAGAGGATTCATCACAAAAGTTATACCTTTTAAAGAAGGGTCTTTACATTCCGGAAAACATATATGAAGACAGCGTAAATCAGAAAACGACTCTTCGAACTCAAAACATTTTCAATCACGAATTTAGGGCTCAGGAAGCACTGTGCAGCCGATGGACGTCATCAAATCGATTGAACATAATAGACTTCATCGTCGGCGGTAAATAAATTGCCACTTAGACACGATCAAATCGCAATTTATTCGCAACACCTAGCTTGTGCTGAGACTGAGACCGCCGCTTGAAGCGATCCGTGCCGTTGGATGGAAATCAACTATGTTGTTCAGGCGTATTTTTTCAATTTGCTATAACTTTGACCCACGTTGTGATGATGACCTTGTCCTTCCAAGCCTTCCGCGCCCTGTTGCTGTTGTTCCGCTAGATACTGCTGTCGATGGTGAAGAGGCCGGATCGTTTTCACAATGGCTTCGAATCCGTGTTTATCGTCGGCGCGATATTCCACGATGCGTTGGGTGCCATCCGGCTCATCCAGAGTGTAGGATCCTGTTAGGATGATTGTGTTAATAAATTGAAACTACCTTCATGCAAACAAGAATTTCGTGGAATACAAACCTTTCACGACATCACCGTCCCGCATCTCCCATTGACTTTTGTGATCACCTGTTTTCATATCTTTGACACCATATTCGAACTTGTACATGGGATAAGCATAGTAATCTATGTGCTCCGAGCCCAAATCACTATCGACCTCTCCTAAATGATGAGACTTTGGTTTCACTTTCTCAGCATCTTCGTAATACTCCACTGGAACATGTTTCACTTTGGTGAGATAAAGTGTTTTTGGTTTTGCGGGATGTGGTTCAACCGTAATAAACAGTACAGCACCGATAAGTAAAAGTATCTTGAGCATTTTAGGAACTATGAGAGTAACAACTATAAGAATCAAACAGTTACTGGTTCTTCCTCACTCTGTTACTGCAAGATATATAGCGATTCATAACATTGATTTACTGTGTGAGGAATCAATGCAAGTGAGATAGCTGATTATATTTTATCAGCAAATCTTACATGTTTCATGCTCTATTGCACAAGTGTGGTTTGAGTTTAAGTGCTTCCAAGTCTGCATGGATAGAAATCATGGTATATGAACTAGACCTGTGCGTTACTGACATACTGGGCTGGGTGAGAAACATTGAACTTGAAAAACTAGGCTGTCTACTCTCGTGAACTCCATTTCTACAAGAACCGAGAAGGCGTGACTATAAAATAACGTTAAAAGCTACAAAGCACACCACTTCTTACATCGGCAGAACCAAGCTGTTAGTGTTTCGGAGTATACTTTTTATTTTAGTTCAAACGCAAAGGGTGTTACCGTGACATTTTGGTCGGGTTTGAGTTGAGTTGAGGCATAAAAAGCAGATTATTTTTTCTTGAGCGCTTTTCTTGTTAGCTGCAGACTGCGCTTTACCAATGCGTAAGGAAGCTTTTTGTCTTTACCGGGCTGGTAGTTACTGAGTGCCTTCAAAATATGAAATTAGATACCTCTTACCAGAAAAAAGACACCAAGCAGAGACCCAAAAGTACCAAAAGAGGTGGAAAGGGAACCAGGAAAACCAAAATCTAATAGGAGCAAGGAGATTCTTCAAAGCACCAGATCACACATTTTTCTTAGATCTAAAACTTTTTTGAGAATTTTTTGTGGCATTACGACAAGTATTACTGTACGTGTTTTTTCATGATTTTCTCTAGGATTTTTCATCAGAAATTTATTCAGGTATTTGCCCAAATATTCAGATATTATTCAGTAATTATTTCCCTAGGAATTCCTCCACGAATTTTCCTACGGAATATCTCCAGGAATTTTGTCTTGGATAACTCAGGAACTAACCCTGGTTTATCCCAAAGAGAACCACAAAAAAGGGGTTTCTCCAATAATCAGAAATCGACAGCAGAAATTTATCAAGCAAGTCATAACTCCTACAAGATTTTATCCAGTAATTCATCCAACGATTCCGATGTCCATTTCCGTCTTCTAAATTCAAATAATGACTTCTCCAAACATTTCTAGGGTTTTCATTATGATTGTCTTTCGGAATTTGTACCAGGTTTCAACTAGACATTTCACTAACGATATCTTCAGCAATTGCTCCAGAAATACCTTCTAAGATTTTCTAAAAATATCATATCTAAGATTATCTAAAAATTTCTCAAAAAGTATTGGACATAACCTCTATAGAATTTTATGAAGGAATGATCGGAGGAATTATTTGAAAAATGCTGTTGAATAAACTGGTGTGAAAACTTAAATAAAATTCTGAAGATTGCATTGAAATGTTTTGATGAACTTTTAAAAAATGTTTGGTAAAAATGCAGGTGAAATAATTGTTTAAAATGTTGAAAAAAAATTGTTCCTAGAACCTCTCAAATAATTTTGGATTTCTGGAAAGAAACGTGGAGGAATTCTTGAAGGAATTCACATAAACTGGTGGAAGAATTCTTGCAGGTTTTTTTTAACCTCCTTGAAGCTATTTTCTTCAAACACTCTAAAATAAACATTTGTGGATTTCCTAGGAAAAAAAACTGTTGAAATCTTTGGAGTCCTATAGTACACACAGGAAAATTCGGTAAAAGGATTAGTTAAAAATATGAGGAGAAAAATCTATGATAGCTTTGAAAAAATAAATCAAAGTAATACCTGAGGAAATTACAGGAGAAGGTAGTTTTGAGGACCTCAAGGATTTTCTGGAGCAAATTCTATAAAAATTCTTCGCATCGTTCGAAAAATCGCTAGACCCTCAAAATGTTCTTTTTCTCGAAGAAATTCTTGAAGAGCCTGTTGAACCTGTTAGTCTTCAGGATTCAATGCAAGCAGATTAAGGAAAATGGAATTTAGAAGTTATTTTGTTTAAAATAGATACTTTAGAGTCCTTCCGTTATAAATAGAGGCTTTTTAGAGACTTGCATTAAAATACAGACCAATTCTCTAAATAGAAACCTACTACAAATCCTGGTTTTTGGATCATTCATTGGATAGTTTTTTTGTTATCATTTATATGCAGAAATATGGATATCCTTTATATATATATATCCTTTTTAAATCAATTTTGTTGAACAAATTCGACAAAAATAGAACAAACTGCTTACCTTTGCAATCAGTGAGGTTGTTCGTATTTCCTCATCTATTTCGAGATAATAAATGGATGAACAGGTTGGTAAATGGCCAATGGTAGTACCTCGCGTACCTGAAGGAATAAAATAGACCCCTCTGTGCGGTCCTTAGCCTCTTGCCCAGCAACTCCTATCCCTACCTCCTCGCGGTACTGGCCGGGGTACGAGTAACCTTAGGGAACCGGGTAGCCAACCCCGGTGGGAATTCTGGTCGTATGCTGACAGGGAAGGGGGGATTTGCTTTTGCATCTGCTTCTGCAAACCTGGAGCGTCTGCATTCCATGTTAGGAGCGGCTTACAACAGCGTCTGTTCCCCATGTCAGGGGTGGCTGATCATCGTCCGAGTGCCAGAGAAGGACTCTAAGCTAAACTGCGCACTATGGTCCTCCGGAAATCTAAGGGGTTGGTGTCAGGCCCTGCAAGCCAGCCGTAAAAACACATCAACACAGGAACGTCAACGAGAGAATACGGACCGGAACAATCGGCAAAGATCACAGCGACGGAAATGGACTAGCGATTAGAAACACAGTACATGGAACTGCAAATCTCTCAACTTCATCGGAAGCACACGCATACTCTTCGATGTACTGACGATCGGCGGTTTCAGCATCGTAGCGCTGCAGGAGGTGTGCTGGACAGGTTAAATGATGCGAATGTTAAGAGGTAATCATACCAACTACCAGAGCTACGGCAACACATGTGAGCTGGGAACAGCTTTTATAGTGATGGGTGATATGCAAAGGAGCTTGATCAGATGGTGGCCGATCAACGAAAGAATGTGTAAGTTGAGGCTCAAAGGCCGGTTCCTCAACTTCAGCATTAATAATACAAAATGGTCAACTTCAGCGGTATGACTTAGTGCGACTTAAGCAACCGAATGTCGCAGCTGCATACACGCAGCACCGCGAGGCTGCATTACCGGAAGATGGTGAGCTGGATGAAGCCCCTCTTGAGGACTACTGGAGAACAGTGAAAGCAGCCATCAAAAATGCAGCTGAGAGTAGAGTCTACGGAACGATTGGTTCGACGAGGAATGTGCGGAGATTCTGGAGAAGAAGAATGCAGCGCGGGCGGTCATGCTGCAGCAAGTGACCCGGCAGAAGGTGAACCGTATAGACGGAAACGGCAACAGCAGACCCGCCTGTTTCGGGAGAAAAAAACGCCGCCTTGAGGAGACGGAATACAAGGAGATGGAACAGCTGTGCTGGTCTCAAGACATACGTAGCTTCTATGCGTTGATCCCGCAACGGTTTCGTGCCGCGAACCGAGATGTGCAGGGATAAGGATGGGAGCATTTTGACGAACGAGCGTGAGGTGTTCGAAAGGTGGAAGCAGCACTTCGACGAACACCTGAATGGCGCTGAGAGCATAGGCAATGAAGGTTGGAACAACGGAGCAAATGCCTTTGTCAGTACTGCGGGCGATGGAAACTAACCAGCACTTTGAGGGAGGTTAAGGATACCATTCACCAGCTCAAGAACAATAGGGCAGCTGGTAAGGATGGTTTCGGAGTTCAAGGTTATATCATAAATTTTAAAATCCTTCTCGGGTTAGTATACAGCAAACTGTTTCAAATTGCAAACACAGCTTTCTAGGAAGATGCTGTCAAATTTACAATGTTATATGTCCTGGAATGAGTTTGGAGAGACGAAGATGCTCAGTAATTTAAACATTTTCTTTATTTTATTTTAGGGTACAGAAACTACTTCCATTTGTGCCAGATTTTTCTAATTCTGTGGTAATATTTTCATGGTTTTGTTCAAATATTGCTTATTTTTACCAAAAGCTTAAAATTTACTATATTTTTAACCCAAACCCACACAATATCGTATCATATCATTCATATTTTCTTCTATCCTTAAATTGCTAGTCCAAGAACATGAATGTAGTGTTGCTATCGTCTTTGCAACATTCCTGCTCCAAGGCTATTTACAGAGACTCTAACATCACCTGCAAGTTAATTCAGCGTGCATAGTTCTTCCAAACATTTAAAGTATAAGGCAAGGGTCTAAGACATGAGCCTTGGGAAAAGCTGATATAGCTAATTCTGGAAGATGTTAGTTGACCGTGAGTGAAGCTCATGTGCTTTTCTGAAAGCAATTGCTCCTTGTCCACACAGACTTATTGAATATCTCATTTAAGCTACGCTAGAAAATTGTTTGATTCTTTACCGTTAAAAAAAATCAAAGTGAGTATTTAAGGAGGCAGCAGAATCCGTAATTGATTTCGGAATTTTCAAAAGCAGTTTTTTCTTTCTAAATCAATGAAATTCACATGAAAATGTGTTCACTATATTCTACTTTCCATCCAAAACACAGTGAACACATTTTCATCGAAAAATTTTGAAGTTTCGATGATGACGATGATTACGATGATGGAACGTTGAACGTTAAAAGCATATTGATTAGTCCAGTCAGGTCAGGTACAATAAAGGTTGAAAACCAGAACATTTCTACAAAAAAAATGACTGCCGTTCAAGTTTATTTAATGGATATATTGCAACAAAATTGAGGGCCTAGATAGCCGTAGCGATAAAGGCGCAACTATTCAGCATGACCATGCTGAGGGTCGTGGGTTCGAATCCCACTGGTCGAGGATCTTTTCGTAATGGAAATTTTCTCGATTCCCATTGGCATAGAGTATCTTCGTACCTGCCACACGATATACACATGCAAAAATAGTCAATCGGCAAAGAAAGCTCTGAGTTAATAACTGTAGAAGTGCTCATAGAAACACTAATCTGAGAAGCAGGCTTTATCCCAGTTGGGACGTAACGCCAGAAAGAAGAAGAAGATTGCAGCAAAATTTGAAAATATCAATATAATCTTTGCAATTGTTATCCAAGTCATGATTAGCATAGCATAGCATAGACTGACTGTACATGTCAATGGTTGCAACTCCGTGATTGATCGGAACTGGTAATAATTGCACTGCGATCCAAATGAATAGAGTAAGGTGGGGCAAAAGTTCGACCTTAGTGGTATAATCAAAGTTTCCAGGAAAATAATAGCAGATGAAACAAAACAAATACCATACAACGAACCTTCAACATATTGGCTATAACTTTGCTGAACAAACTTGTGTCAAAATCTTTACCCATTTTTAGTTACAACAGTTTCAAAATGGATTGTCTTAAACGAACTTTTGCCCCACCGGTGGGGCAAAAGTTCGAATCTAGTGTGGGGCAAAAGTTCGTTGTCTTAAACACAAAATATCAATACTTTTATGCCAGGCATACTTTATACCAGCCGTAAACTTATGTTTGCCGAAAAATACACACTAAATTTTCATCAAAAAATGCCCAAAACAGGGTTAATTGTAATATATCCAAAAAATAGCAGTTTTTCGCATAAACTAAGTGAAAATGTAAAATTTTTGTGACATTTTTCGCACAATCAGGCAAATTTCGCTAAATTTGAAGATAATATGTAGATTTAAGGAAATTTGATAAATTTTCCGTGGGTTTATACATGGGTCGAACTTTTGCCCCGCAGATTCGAACTTTTGCCCCGCTATGGGCCAAAATTTGATTCCAACTATTTATGGAAAAACTAATACACTTAAAAGCATCCTTATGATAGGCCTAGAAACGCCCTTACATAAAATATTGAAAAATATTTTATCTTCATTTGGTTCCATGCATCGAAAGTTTGACCAAATATTACAATATTTACGTCGAAAAACAAAAAATAGCCATAACTTTTCCAAATCTCAATTGATTTTTATGATATTTGGAGTGAAAGTATCTTACTTGAATAGCATTCGAACCACCATGACATTTCTAAGTTTTGATTTGATTTGAGCTAGAATTTTTAAAAAGAAACTCTTGCCCCACTCGAACTTTTGCCCCACTTTACTCTAAGGGATGGGAGTTTCCGCTTACTCTCGGAGTGCAATTTTAGCAGATCTAATATTATGGATCAATAACGGTGCCGGCCAAGTCCTTACAGTCAGTTGGGATAGGGAAGGAATGTTAGGGTGTACTGATTGTTGCTTCTAGAGACCGATAATACCTCTGCATCTCCACAATCGCCACGGGAAGGGTGTTTATTAGTGGAGAAGGAAAAGATCTGGGAGTCGCCTTTGGTCGGTGATGCGATCCATGGATAAGGAGGAAAAATACGATTTATACTTAAAGCTAGTTTTTAGTTTTGTCTCAAAAAGTTTTTGATACAAGATTTAAAATAAACGTCAACATATATAATGTCGAACCATTCAAAAGAAGTTTTTATTAATGGCGAAAAGAGAAAAAGATATGCGTATATTTTAAATTATATGAAACAGGAATAATGCCGACACTTGTAGTGACGAACCTTACAAAGTTTGATTGAATATTACAAAAAATGAACGCTTTCATGAAAAAAATGTGTTATCATAAGCATGAAACGAGCTCGCCAGTTAGTAATCCATCCTCGACTGAACACGAATATCTTTTCGCACTTACACAGTGCGAACAGCAAAACTTCTCGGCGCCCCGAAAACGAACCGTCTTGCTTGGGCTTTCCAAAACACTGCCCAGCAAAACGCGCGAACCGAAAACCAAACTCCCGGCCTCCCGAAAACGAAGCGTCTTCTATTGTTATCCAAGTCATGATTAATCATTTAGTCTTTATTTCAACTGGAACATGTTTGATTTTGGACTCGATTGAGATTGGTCAAGTGAAAATTCAATCTCATAATGTATTATGTCGCAATGCCCTTTATCAAAAGTTACTAGACTCGGATTCTAAATGAATTTGCAAAGACAAAATGGCGTCTGTTTGTTTTTAATTACCCTGGTATAGAAGTGATTTTCATATTATTATTTATTGAAAATTTGTTCAATGTCTCGATCTCTCCCTGTCTCGATGGTCTCTTCAATATCGAGATGTGGAGACTCTACTGTAGTTGGTGAAGCCAAGCGCGACAGGGCTCGCCTAGGTAGCATTGTAACGATAGGCGGGGATCCTTGGATCCTTGTCAGCCGTGAAATACGGAGGCGCTTCGTCAGGCCGGCTACTGTGGTCTCCACAAGAAACTGCTATCAAAAAAGATTCACCCCCGCACCCAGGGCTGGATTTACATATGTGGGGGCCCAGGGGCCATTGTTTTGTGGGGGCCTCTTTCCCAAAAAAATGGATATTTTAGAATAGACTAGATATTTAAAGTATTTTTGTCAGGTTTTGTAAATCCCTTATGGCAGCGTCTATAAGGGTCATTTGGTCAATTGGTCATTTTTACCATCCCCCCTCACCGTAATGCTTTTTGTATGAAAAATTTCAAATTTTTGTATGAGCCGTAACGCTTGAGCCTACTCCTCCCCTCCCCTGAAGCGTTATGTAATTTGTGGAAGCTGCCTATGAACGTAAACCAACTTTAAGTTCTGATTAATACTACTAATCTGCCGTGAATCGCAAGTCAGTCCCATCTGCATTTCCGTCAAAATTGAGTTGAGTTCAGTTTTCAACATATCTTGAAATTCTCTTTCAACTACCCTAATGAGATAATAAGATTTGTTCGGAAAAAGTAGGACAAAAACAGCAGGTCAAATTGTCCCATAATAAAAAGTAACCGCAAATCAGTCCCACTACAGATTTCCGCACCGTGTAACACAAAAATCAACCGTGTTTTGATCATTTTTATATTTTTCTCAGAAAGATATCATAGTGAAAAGCAAATTGTGAAAGTTTCATTAAGATTTGGACATGTTTCAATCATCTGGAATTTTTTTTATTTTCGTTTGGAAAACGAATTTGGAAACTTCACATCCCATTTTCTCAATGCCTACTTTTTACAGATGGGACTTACTTGTGATTCACGGCAGTAATGTTTCCTATAATATTTTACTTATCTTTGCAGATTTTATATTTTAACAGGTCAAATTCAATGTTTTGGGGCATATTCGTCAACAACAAATTGATTCGATGTTTTCATTCTTATTGATAGCTTAATTAAAATTTTGCTTATTCTATTCTTATTTTATAGTTAAAATTGTTGAACCTACAGATTTACTTAGAAGTTTTGAGTTGAAGAAATTGGTGTATGGCTGGTATCAGATCTTTTTCTAGAGACTTGGTCTCTATTTTAATAAAGTCTCTTTTGTTAATGGAAAGATTCTAAGGTCTCTATTTTAATCCACCTGGTCTCTAGAGTTTTTGCTTATTCTGATTGTAGTGAATTCTGATGCAAAATCTAAAGGCTCCAGAGAAAAAATATAAAAGACTTTAATGCAGCAATTCAGCAGGTTCTTCAAGAATTTCTCACAGATCTCGAGGAAAAACTTCAAGAAATCTTCTAGTGATTTGTCCAGAGTTTTCATCTGAAATACTTTCAGGCACTCATACAGGGATCTCTAAAAAAATTCTATTGTCTCCTCTACCAATTGACCCAGAAATTTTCAAGCGATTTTTCAAGGAATGCTTAGAGAATTTTCTCCAAAATTTTCTCCAAGAAATCCTTGAGCATTTCAACGATTTTATCTCCACTAATTTCCTAGGGGATTATCAAAACTCTTTACCAGAATTTCCTCCAGATATTTTATCACTAATCCTTCAACCGAATTCTACAGTTGTTACTCTAGGAGATCTGAAAAAAGATTTTTGATGATGTTCAAAAAGATGTTCTGAACGTAAATTTTAGAGGATTAACCAAGGAAATCAAAAGAAGAATAACCGGATAAAATCCTGGAGGAATTGGACTAAAAATATCTAGAAAAAAATCTTTGTAGCAATTTGTGATGGAGTCTCTTAGGTAATTTCTATGTTTTTTTTTTTTTTTTTGAAAAATCCAGGTTTTATTCTTTAGATATCCAAAACATGACCAAGCTGAGGGTCGTGGGTTCGAATCCCACCGGTCGAGGATCTTTTCGGGTTGGAAATTTTCTCGACTTCCCAGGGCATAGAGTATCTTCGTACCTGCCACACGATACACACATGCAAAAATGGTCATTGGCATAGTAAGCTCTCAGTTAATAACTGTGGAAGTGCTCATAAGACCACTAAGCTGAGAAGAATGCTCTGTCCCAGTGGGGACGTAACGCCAGAAAGAAGAAGAAGATATACGAAACTAAATTCTTGGAGGAATTCCTTAGAAAAATTCTTATGAAAATTTGATGGTAAATAAAAATTTGAAAATTTCACGGTAAATATTAATCACTCTGAATCATTGGGAATATATCAAATTTTCCACGAAATTCCTATAGAAAATAATGAAAAATAAATACATACTGCAATACGAGCCGTAATACTGTTTCATGCAGAATCAAACTCTTGTCTTATGGTTCATTTGAGGCTACTTTAAGTTTTTCTGTTTCCTGTTTGGTCTATTATCGGTCTCTTTTTGATCTATTTTTTCGAGCTTGAGTTCTTAATCTTATTAAAGGTACTTACCAGCCCTGCAGTGTGACCAATAGAGTAATTTTCAAAACAAATACTTAAGTAATTAAGTTCAAGTACTTGATCTGCAAATATATAAATTACATTCGAATCTTATTTACTTTATTTAGAAAGTTTTCGTTACAGTGTGAAAAGTTACGTTAGAAAATCTTTAGCAATTTATGCAAAAGAATGGCGCTCTATTTGTTTATACGAGTCGTTTCAGAATCTTTCTCAATCTCTTGTTTCTCGTGAAGTAAAAAAAATCCTATTCGGAAATTTCTATTTTGTTTTAGTAATTTTATTTGAGTTTTTTTTTTGCATAAATTTTGTTTATTATTCTGGATTAATTAAAAAACATATGAATTTTCATATCATGCGTTTTAAAAAATTATGTTCTATTGCATTGATTCTAATTATTCATTTGAGTTTAACAATAAATATGTTTGTCGAGATTTATGGGGGCCCCTAATATGTGGGGGTCATGGCACCTCGCCCCCCCCCCCTCGTAAATGCGGCCCTGCCTGCACCAAGTGTTCCATGTACAAAACGCTAATAAGAACGATTGTTCTCTACGGACATGAGACGTGGACGTTGATCGAGGAGGACCTGCAAGCAATTGGAGTCTTAGGACGATCTTCGGCAGTGTGCAGGAAAACAGTGTGTGACGGAGAACCCAGTATCCAGAAGGTGGTCAAAGCTGGAAGGGTACGTTGGGCAATGCATGTTGCAAGAATGTCGGAAAGCAACCTTGCAAAGGTGGTGTTCGCTACATGATTGGATTAGGGTTCCTAGTACCTACCCTTTATAACGAGTACTGTTTCTTCTGTAACTCTCAGTAGGTACCGATAGTACTAGTAAAATCCGGTACTGAATGATTTTTATGCAATAAATATAAAGCATAAGGTGTGGGACAAAAAAAATGCAACTTTTCCAAATTAGTTTATAAACGAAAAAATGCTGAAGCTTATTTCTCATTTTTATGGATTATAACACTAACAAAATATGGTCTTAAAATAATAAGAAGTAAACCGTTCTATGTGGCGCGTGAAATCGCTCAAAATGAATAATTTTTGGACTTTTTTTATGTTATCACCTGACTTTCCGTTCATAGAGTAGGATTTGGAAATGCAAAACATGTTTAAGGTTCAATATTCAACTGCCACACGTTTGCATATTTTTGCAACAAAACTTTCAGACTCTGCTCTTTTTAGCTCCATCCGGATGTTGTTCGAATAGTTGCCCATGCATTGTGAAGTGTCAATAAATATTTCGTTTTGAACTCGGCCAACTCGTAATACACTTGGTAATTATTCCGAACAGTTTCTAACAATTTTTGTTCCATAATTATAGCACCTTTTAATACTTCAATATCCTGAAACCTTTCTTTATATTTGAAACTAGTGTATAGAAAGCATGATATTCACCAACAGTAGCTTCATTTGTATTCTACTGTTGATAATATGCTGAATCATTTCCGTTCAACAGCTTCACCTTCAGGTAGTTCTTAAATGTTCCAAAACGTTGTTTTAACCCTCAAAGCCCCGGGACAGACCTTTTATTTTCAATCAACTGGTGCACAGAAACAAATAAGTTTAACGGAATGTGGTTTTCACTATGTTCGATGGGATGAGTTAAACTTCATCTGAGTGGGATTTTCAAACCGGAAGTTTAGGTCTGGACATGTTTTTCAACCGGAAATAAGTGTTCCCTAGTCACATATTTTACAACTTTAACAACGAAACAAATGTTTAACGATAAGTTTTAGCTATTTTTAGACATTATGTAACGGACCAAGGCAAGCATACACTATTTGGTTTATTTTCTAGCTTGGGACGCAAACCGGAACCTGGTTCCGGAAGTACTTTACGGGTAGAAGCCGAGGCCAAGGAACACAAGTAAATTTGACATGAAGCAACATATGCGGCTACTTGAATGTCATCAAACCACCTCAGAAAGCCAAAGCAAGACATCAACTCTCAATATTGTCAGTTACACCATATGGCCAAGGCTGGGTTATAGGGTCACTTCCGGTGAACCAGGAGACAAATATGGATGAAGCTCAAAACTAGACATGCGACTGCTCAAACTTCATGAAATAGCCTCAGCGGTGCTGTAAGAACATGCTTCGTTCCTATATGGACCAATTTCGATCAGATTGTCAAACATTATTGGAACTCTAAGGTTACTTCCGGTGAATCTGGAGACAAACATAAATAACAGGTAAAACTAGACATGCGACCGCTCAGACTTCAAGAAATAACCCCAACGTGACTGTAAGAACATGCTTCTTGCCATTCGCGTAAATACGGGGTGGCTACGGGGGGCTAAGCCTTTCCCTACATAAGTTGCTTCATGTCTTTACTGAGTAATTTGTTGCAATCAGAAAAAACGGCGGATGATTTCTTGTGGATTCATTTTGATTTTTTTATTTGGTTATTTTTTTGTTTATGTGTAAAAGATCCCCAAAATCTCCTATGTTTAAGGATTCAAATATTGTATCAGATACAGAATAAACAATTCAGTACACAATAAATTTGATTTACGAAAAAGAGTTGAATTAATTACGAAAGAAATCGTGTTAAGGGGAATTGGGGCAAAAATAGCCAAAAAACTATATGCTCCCACTATCTCCTATCAATGAGGCTAACGGCAATCGATCATTTAGATCAATATCGTTTACCCAAACTATTGCACATCGTTTGGAAATGTTTGGAATTTGTGATATAAGAATTTAAATTATTCACAATATGTTGCATAGAGCATACATAATTATCATACATATTCTACAAATTTTACTACAACTCATTTCTGCAAGCAATATTCATGATTATTTGACTATTTTAGAATTTATTTCAATAAAAAAAACACGTTGAAAATATTTAAAACAAAAATTCCTCTTCAAAAATATTTCATTGTACATTTGGCCCCATAATCCCCTAAATTTCCATCTTTTTATAACGTTCTCTGTGAAACATTGTTGTTTGGACTAGAAAGGATGGATTTCATGGGAAATAATCTCCACAATAAAATAGTTTTACCCAAAACAATATGAAAATCTAAAATTGTCAAGGAATTGGGGCAAAACGGGCACCATAGCTTATCCCAGAGTGGCCCCACATTCATGAAACCATCACCAATCGATTCCTGAAAAAATTTCCTTTCGAATGAGCTATAAAACTTATTTTTTATCTTTCTATTGTAAAATTTATCAATTTTTTCCACCTTTGGGTTCGGAATTCCCCAATGTGCATTGGTGACGCCCAGATCTTTACCTTATCCCACTAATCCAATATCCTTTCCATGACAACTGTGGAGATGCAGAGGTATACTCGGTCTATAGTAACAATGGTTGTCTAACTAACATTCCTTCTCTCCCCCGATGACCGTAAGGACGTGGCCGGCGCCGTTACCGACTTTTAAAATTTGAGCTCTCGATTTGTGCACATTGAGGAATGTTAGCTAATCCCAAGCCCCATTCATTAAATCTCTGTGCAACTTCAATTGTTCTGGTCAATCACGGAGTAGCAACTATCCGTAGCAATAAACGTGCACCTATTCATAAATATCAAGTTGAAGGTTGAATTCCACCTGTCGAGTATATTTTCGGATTTGAAATTGACTCAACTTCACAGGACACAGAGGATCTTCATGCTTGGTGCACGATATACACATGAAAAAATGAATAATTCGCAGAGAAAGCTCTCATTTAGTGGAAGTGCTCATAAGAATACTAAGCCAAGAAGCATGATAACAGGTTTGACTAAGGGTATGCGAAATACCGAATGATTCCGTCAAATACGCTTCGAAACGAAATTCCGCGGAATTCCACGGAACTCGCACTGGCGAAATTTGTATTTTGCTATTTCGTTTCGTTTCGCCAAATTGTTAAAATATTTCCACGGAAAATTGAAAACAAACGGAATAAAACGGAATTTCGCGAAATTCGAGTTAAATTTCGAACAAAAAAAGCAAAGCGTTCGCTTCTACTCCTAGCAGCTACAGTCAAAAATGGGTCCGTATTATGGATCAAATCGTCTCATATCATGGATCAGAACACTATAACAGCAAATTATCTGCGAGGCAAACGAATGGTGTGCTAATGAAAGCATACGTTTTGGCGTTTCTTTAGGAATCGTCTTATCTTAGATTCATAACTGTGGTATGGGTTTAAATGCCCCACAAATATGAATCAACGCTTCTAGGCATATGTATGACATTTTATTTCCTACGAATGGAACAAATGTGTTTAAGCATGTTATTGTTGATTGCGATGCTGTATAGATTTATGGTTCGCGTAGGTAAAATGGGTTCTGCGTAATTGCTACTCTATTTGATGAGATATTCTCCGTTTAAACCAACTTAGATCCATTTCTATGTGCTATCCATAATTGTGGGATGACTGTAGTATTGACTGGTCCGCAGGATATGATAAACTGCACTGCCGTTGTTGTTGGTTGATAGGTAAAAGAAATCTCGCAGCAGCGTTTCAATTTGCGCAGCTCAAAGCTAAAAAAAAATAATTGTTTATTAGACTTCTTTTCAAAAAATTGTACCGTAATCCATACATTTGGTCTGTAGCACTTGCCAAACCGAACCGTCTGCCGAACCAACCGGTACTAAGAAAAGGGGAGTTAGGAAGCAGTCGGCTAGCTTGACTGTCCTCGGTGCAGCATCGAGCGAGATCCCGAAGTCAAGTGCCGCCAGCCAGAAGGATTTGGAGAAATCGAAAGCATCCCAGCAGTCGAAAACCTCCGAGAAATCGATTACCGTCGTTGTTCCTATTCCCGGCACGAGTGGCGTAATCACTCCGAAAAAGAATCCAGAAGTCCCAACTGTAGCGACCCACGGGGAGAAGAAATCCACCAAATCCAGCACTTCTACCGCCAAAGCTCGAGCGCAATTGGCATTGCAGCGATTAGAAGAGGAGCGACTATTGGAGGAGCAGAAGTTGATGGATGAACGGGCGCGAGTAGAAGAGGAACGGATCCGTCTTGAAAAGGAGAAGCAGCTCAAGGAGCAGGAACATGCGATAAAGGCCAAGGAACTAGCGATGCGAGAGAAGTATCTGCGAGACAAGTTCGATCTGAAGGAGCAAATTGCCGACGAAGAGAGCAGCAACAATTCCAGTCCCATTAGTAGTCGGACTAGAACGAAGGCCTGGCTGCAGGACCAGCAGAAGTTGAAACCGATTCAAGACGACAATAGTGTAACGCACAAATCGGAGTACAATCTGCAGAATATCGAGGCAGGATCGAATCGACTTCAACCGCCATCCGTGGTAAGATCTTATAGACCTCGACCACCATCCGTAGTCGGACCGATTCAGCAACAGCCAGCTGACTTGGAGAACGATCGCCAAGTGGAAGATTTGAGATTTAATGCACCTCTCGGTTTCCCGAACCAGCGTGGAGATTTTGGGAACGAGATGCAACCCGTCGCCCTGGTAGGAGTTCCTAACCTCCAAGGGAACCGTGAAGGCTGCGGAAACCGGATGCAACCCGAGGATTATCTTCCTAGTGCCGTCCGGAATGAAGCCGGATTCAATGCTGATATGCTGCCAGCGCTTGGTGGATGCTTAGAAGGCCCGATGAATGAAATGCGACCAGGATTGCACGGGGCGGGGCCGAACGCCAACCAGATAGCGGCAAGGCAAATCTGGCCGAAGAAGTTGCCCACGTTCTCTGGCGACCCGGAGGATTGGCCAATATTCGTCCACAGTTTCGAGACGGCCAACGTTGCGTGTGGCTTCACAGACGTGGAAAATATCATCCGGCTGCGGGAGTGCTTGCGAGGGGCAGCGAGAGACGCCGTCGTCACGAAGCTGATGTTTCCTCAGAATGTGAGGACGATAATGGATACCCTACGCCGGTTGTTCGGTAGACCAGAACTACTGGTGAAGAATTTGCTGAACAAGGTACACCGGGCAGAGGCACCGAAACCGGAACGATTGGATTCGTTGATCAACTTCGGTTTGACGGTGCAACAGTTGTGCGATCATTTGGAGGCCGCCAACCTTCGAAGTCATTTGTCGAATCCTACGCTGCTTGGCGAGTTAGTGGAGAAGTTGCCAGCATCCATCAAACTAGAGTGGGCGAGATTTAAGCGAGCTCACGCCGATCCAACGCTTAGGCACTTCGGGATGTTCATGGAGGAGCTGGTGAACGACGCCAGCGAAGTCACGATGCCAATACAGCAGAAGTCGGCAGTTTCAAGAGTCGACAGGGACAAACTGAAGGAGAAGGGACACGTGTACGCCCATGAGGAGGTCGCTGATTCGCAAAGCCGCAGCAAAGAGAGACAGCCTTGCCCAATATGCAGCAAGATAGACCACCGCGTACGGAACTGTGAACAATTCCAGAAATTGAGCCTGGACGGTCGCCTAAAGGCCGTTGAACGATGGAAACTGTGTGAGGTTTGTTTGTTCGACCACGGCCAATGGAGGTGCCGATCGAGATTTCGGTGTAACGTTGGGAGCTGCCGAGATCGTCACCACCCGCTTCTTCATCGTCCGAAGCAAGAGCAACGTCCATCACAATCCCAAGCGTCGGAGTGCCATACGCATCAGCGGCCGCAGCGGTCGGTCCTGTTTAGGATCATTCCGGTTACATTGTTCAACGAGAACCGTAAATGTGAGACTTTCGCCTTCTTGGACGAAGGGTCTTCATTGACACTCGTAGAGGCTGGCTTGGCGCGGCAGCTTGGAGCGAACGGTGTCGCTGAACCCCTAGAGCTGCTTTGGACTTCGAGCGTAATGAGGAACGAGAACGATTCGAAGCGTGTTGATTGCGAAATAGCGGGAAAAGGATTACCCCGTCGTTTTGCATTGAAGAACGCGCACACCGTTGAGGAGCTAAAGCTTCCGAACCAGAGTCTGGCCATGAAGGAACTATCGGAGCGGTACCCACACCTCCGAAATCTACCTGTTCCGTCGTACTCTGAAGCTGTTCCTAGGATCCTGCTCGGACTTGAAAATCTGAGTCTTTTCGCTCCATTGGATAGTTGTGTCGGCCGCCCCGGAGAACCAATCGCCGTGAAATCGCTGCTAGGCTGGTCTGTCTATGGACCGGTTGGAAATGGGAGAGCGAAGGAGGGATTCGTCAACGTTCACGAATGCAACTGTGGCGCTGATCGAGAGTTGAACGAACTAGTTCGGCAGCAGTTTATTCTAGAAGACTCGATGATCCGGTCAACACCTCCGCTGGAATCCACCGACGAGAAGCGAGCTCGCGAAATCTTAGAGTGCACTACAAAGTTCGTGGACGGAAAATATGAAACTGCTCTACTTTGGAAAGCCGATGACGCCAAACTACCCAATAGTCTCCCGATGGCAATGAAGCGACTGAAAAGTTTCGAGGCTCAACTAGCGAAAGATCCGAGTTTGCGCGATGCAGTGAATCAGCAGATCAACGACTTTGTACAGAAGGGCTATATACACAAGGCCACCGAGGAAGAACTGATAGAGATCAGTCGAAGACAGGTTTGGTACTTACCGCTAGGCCTGGTAACTCACCCGAAAAAGCAGAAGAAGAGGCTGGTGTGGGACGCAAGGGCGCAAGTCAATGGCATTTCTCTCAACTCCCAATTGCTGAAGGGCCCAGACCTGCTAGTATCGCTTCCGTCCGTGATCTGCAAATTTCGCGAGAAGCGCGTCGGATTCGGAGGCGATATTCGAGAAATGTTTTTGCAGCTGCGTATGCGAACGTCGGACAAGTATTTCCAGTGCTTCCTGTTTCGCTCCGATTCCCAACAGCCACCGGAAGTCTACATCGCTGACGTAGCAATGTTTGGTGCCACATGTTCGCCATGCGTTGCGCAGCATGTGCTGCGAGTGAACGCTGACAAGTGGGCGAAAGAGTTTCCTCAAGCGGCGGCGGCGATTAAAGACAAAACATATATGGACGACTACTACGACAGCGCCGACACTCCCGAAGAAGCTGCGGAGCTAGCCGTACAAGTGCGAACCATCCACGCTCACGGAGGCTTCGAAATGAGGAACTGGGTCAGTAACAGCGCGGAGGTGTTAGAGAAGCTTGGGGAAAGTGCCGTCGTGGAAACGCGAATCCTGCAATCAAGTGTTGAAGAGCGATGGGAAAGAGTTTTAGGAATGTTGTGGCATCCAGCATCGGACACTTTGACGTTTTCTACGGAACTAGGAGAGCAGCTGCTTCCCTACGTGTCCGGAAGAAAGCGACCAACGAAACGCATGGCTCTGAAGATCATAATGAGCCTGTTCGATCCTTTGGGTTTGCTGGCGCCGTATCTCATCCACGGAAGGACCCTGATCCAGGATCTTTGGAGAAGCGGAATACAGTGGGACGAGCAAATGAAGGACGACGAGCACGAGAACTGGAAGCGCTGGGTAAAATTGCTGCCTGGTATCAAAGACCTCAGCATTCCACGATGCTACTTCGGTGATGTAGATCCACGCTGTTATAAGTCGTTGCAGTGTCATGTGTTTACCGACGCCAGCGAGGTCAGTTATGGCTGCGCGGTGTATTTCCGCATAACGGACGAGTACGAACGAGTGCACTGCACGTTGATCATGGCCAAGAGCAGAGTAGCCCCTCTACAACACTTGTCGATACCCCGATTGGAGCTGGAAGCAGCCGTGCTAGGAGCGAAACTGCTGAACACCGTTATGACAAACCATTCGCTGAAGCCCCGCAAGGTGTATCTGTGGTCGGATTCTTCGACCGTTCTTTCGTGGATACGTTCGGATCACAGGAGGTACAAGCAGTTTGTTGCTCATCGTATCGGGGAGATCCGGTCGCTGACCCAAACGGAGAACTGGCGATGGGTTCCAACGAAGGAAAACATAGCTGACTGCCTGACAAAATGGGTGGACGACACAGAGCCTGATTCGAACGGTAGCTGGTTCAAAGGTCCCGCGTTCCTGTACCATCCAGAGGATCTATGGCCACAGCAACGCGTAAAGGCCAACACGCAAGAAGAACTACGGTCGAGATATTTGCTCGCTCATATTTCGGTGCCCATAAGAATGATCGATCCTTCCAGAATCTCCAAGTGGACTATTCTATTACGAACCGTCGCGTGCGTGTACCGGTTTATCAGCAACTGCCGATTGCGAATCGCGGGACACCCGATAGAGGCTATTCCCGTAACTAGAAATCAAGAGAAGCTACTGAAACGGACAGTAGCGGCGCAGGTCGTTCCACTGAAGCAGGAGGAATTTCAACAAGCTGAACGTTTTTTTTGGCGGATGGTTCAAGGAGAATACTATCCAGACGAAGTCCGAACCCTGATGAACAACCGTGATCAGCCGATTGACAAATGGACACCCGTGGAGAAATACAGTCCGTTATACAGACTTTCTCCCTTTGCCGACGAATATGGAGTAGTCAGAATGGAAGGAAGAACCGCTGATGCTGCGTACGCCAGTTTCGATGCAAGATTTCCAATCATTCTTCCTAAGGACAGCCCGATTACTCAACGGCTACTGGAACACTATCATCACAGATATGGTCACGCGAACAAAGAGACTGTTGTTAACGAAGTTCGCCAGCGATTCGAGATCCCACATCTACGGTCGGCGGTGGAGAAAATTTCCCGGAACTGCTTGTCCTGCAAGGTGAATAAATGCAAGCCTCATCCTCCACGAATGGCACCTTTACCGGAACAACGATTGGTGTCCAATGTCCGACCTTTCAGCTACGTCGGAATAGACTACATGGGACCGCTGGAGGTCTCCGTAGGTCGGCGCAAGGAGAAGAGATATGTCGTGGTGTTTACGTGCATGGTTGTTCGGGCAGTCCACCTAGAGGTTGCCTATGACTTGTCGAGCGATTCTTGCATTATGGCAATTCGTAGATTCACCCGTCGGCGTGGGTCACCGGTTGAGATCTTTTCTGACAATGGCACCAATTTTGTCGGTGCCAGTCGAGAACTGCAGAAGCAGGTGGAGCGAATCGACCTGGAGTGTGCCGGTACTTTTACTGATGCGCGGACGAAATGGTCGTTCAATCCCCCCTCCGCACCCCATATGGGCGGAGTGTGGGAAAGAATGGTGCGGAGCGTTAAGGAAGCCATGACCGCATTGGAAGACGGCCGAAAACTCACCGACGAAATACTGTGGACTACGCTGGTCGAAACTGAAGGGCTGATCAACTCTCGACCACTTACTTATATGCCGCAAGAGCTGGACAATCCTGAGGCTTTAACGCCTAACCATTTCCTCTTGAACAGCTCATCCGGCGCACATGAACCGCTGGAACCACCAGAGGACCTAGGACAGGCCCTTAGAAGCGGTTTTGTGCGTTCACAACAGCTAGCGGACGTCGCATGGGAGCGATGGTCGAAAGAGTACTTCCCTACAATCAACAAAAGGTCTAAATGGCTAAATGAGGTGAAATCCCTGAAGGTCGGCGACCTCGTGTACGTAGCGGAAGGTAAACGAAGATCTTGGACGAGAGGTATTGTAGATGAGGTCTTTCCCGGAAAGGACGGAAGAATCCGTCAAGTGATTGTAAGAACAGCGAGTGGTAAGTTGAAGCGTCCGGTTGTTAAACTGGCTGTTATGGAGCTAAGCGGATCTACGGAGAGCCCTCCCGTCGATCCACGGGGCGGGGGATGTTCTGGCAGCACGGACGATGACAACCGGAGCGGTGTGCAGAATCCGACTGCACAATAGATCGAGAGCTACCTAGAGAATCGGAATCATAAAGGCCAGTGATGTGGATGAAACGTGCACCACATTGTTGAGCTCTATGAATTTGGCACACGTACGATTTATTTCTATGCATATTATCGAGTGAAGTGATTTCTTATTATCAAAATAATATATTTTTGGTGCAAATCTTGGAATCAAATATTGAAGTGGTTTGCTAAATAGCGCCGGTAATGATCAGTAGTGCATAATTAATTTGATAACCTAAGAATCTATTGTAATGCATTATTCCTATCACAGATTCGATAATATGCATAGAAATAAATCGTACGTGTGCCAAATTCATAGAGCTCAACAATGTGGTGCACGTTTCATCCACTTCACTGGCCTTTATGATTCCGATTCTCTAGGTAGCTCTCGATCTATTGTGCAGTCGGATTCTGCACACCGCTCCGGTTGTCATCGTCCGTGCTGCCAGAACAGTTGTAAAGTTTCCAAAAACGCCCATTTGCCCTAAATTCCTCGCTGCGGATTGCCCAGGGATTGGTTACTCGATGGCCAATCGATCAAGTGTTCAGCTTGAACCGCTGTCGGGTTTGTTAGATTTGTGCTCTTGAAATTCTGAGGTATGCCTTTGTTTTATATTCACCTTAAACAAGGAAGATGCATACATTATTTTATATCGAAAAATGAATCTAGGTTTATTCACGTTGTACCACACCACCAACTCCTCTCTCCTTTTATAACGTGACATAATTTCCTCACGACCCCCAATTTAAAAAAAATGCGAATATTGATAATCTATCATTACAAGTATTGGAAGCCAAATGCTGCAAGGCAAAGGTCTTAACCTTTTCAATACCGACATCAAGTTTCAAAATTCTCTAGTTTCGCCATCTTTCGATCGATTTTGATGATTTGTTTTAGTAAAAATCACAAATCAGTTATAAATTTGATTCATGCATTGCAAGCACCATCAAAATTGGTTCCGGATTTAGATTCAAGTTTGGTGGTATACCTAGGGTATTTCACAATAGAAAAGCGCAACAATTTTTATTTTTTTTTTTTCAATTTTCGCACATCTAGATCTCGAGGAAAAAAATAAGCCAAACATTAAATTTAGCTCATTGAAAGACGGATTGTCTGAACGAACATGGGTGCAATTGTCAATCTTATTTGCGGTTCCTCTATGCTATGTAGTCCAGGTTCAAAACTTTTTTTTTTTCGAAATTTTCAAATATTTTTAAAACACTCTCGAGGCTCAAAATTCAGTGAAAATGTGATTTTGTAGTCAGTTTTAAACAAAGAATCTGAAAATGAGATAATTTCAACAATCCTTATTTCTTCCAGAAATCGTCAAGAAATTCCTTCACAGATTTTGGAATAGGATCATTTCTCCAGTATTTGCTCTACAAAATAAAAGAAATACCTTCAGTATTTTCTACAAGGTTTACTCTTAAAGTTTGCATTCATCCAGATTTGATCCCTCCAAGAATTAATTCACAGTTTATGCAAGGCTTTTCCAGAAAATTTATTAGGAACTTCTAAATTACCCCAACAGGCAATCCTGGTTATGTTGCTGTCGCAATATCTCTTGGAGTTTATTACTTTTGCAGTTCTTTCAAATTTATCTTGATTGATTTCTTAGGTATGTGTTGATGGATTTTTTAAAATTTAATTTAATTCAATACTCCAGCAAATACTAAAGCAAATATTCCAGTGATTCCTCTCTTTTACTTATTTTTCTTCTTCATTCTTGCGTTGCGTTCCAACTGGGGAAGAGTCTGCTTCTCAGTTTAGTGTTTTCATGATCACTTATCGACTTGTGTCCCCAATCACATTCATTCAAGCCACAAAGCATAAAGTACAGCAAAAAAAAAAATGAATACCATTATTCCATGTTTTATGGTATATATTAGCATATCCACATGATTAAAAAAATTGTAAGGCTTTTCTAAAAATCAAATTAATTTTGGACTCCTCTCAATATTTTTAAAATTGTTTTGAATGTTTGTAACTGCTTTTCGACCCACTTCTTAGTTGCTACATTTAAGTTAAGGCTCAAGAATCCATCATTCAATCATCAGCTATCATCAAAAATAAACAGTTTTTACGTTCAAATTTCAAGATATCCTCATGAAAATCTATCATCGTATTACATATAATAAGTGTAATGCAATGATAGATGTTCATGAACGTTGCTTCAATTTTGAGCAAAAATAACTGGTTTAGAAAATGTGTAGAATGATGATGATTATTTTCCTCTTAAACCCACTCATTGCCTTGTGTGAGTATCAGATATGTTGAAATGAAACTTAAAAAGTTATTAAGAAGATTTCAAACAAACAGAAAAGAGTTTTACCAAAACATGTAAGGATTCCGTTGAGCAACGCTAAGGTTTCCATATGGTAGAGGATATAAAAAGACGTTTTTTATGCCTATTGTCAAATTTCCAGCTTTTGACAAGAAAAAAAAAACTTAAACGTGTATTCCGCGGAAAAAATTCAAAAATTTCGATTCGTTTCGAAAAATTCCGTGAGATATTTGGTTTCGTATCGAGTTACACGAAACATTTTTAAATTTCGTTTCGTTTCGTCATTATCAGCGCAAGATATTCCGCGTATCGTTTCGTTTCGTATCGACATGGAAAAAATCCATATCGCATACTCTTAGGTTTGACGTAACGCCATATAGAAGAAGGGCAAAATTGAGGTAACTTGGCCATTTCTATCACCTACACTGAATCAAGTGTGCTATATCTTACTAAGTGAAAAGCCAGTTCTACGTCACTTTAGTTATCTGCGGTCACATTATAAAAAAAGTGGTAAGGTAGGGCAAGAGTATATACGTTAAGACGTTTTCGGAAATTGAAACTATCAACATTCGAATTCATGATGGTGTTCCATTTTGATTCTCAAAAATCTTAATCTGCATAAATTTGAAACATATTTTTCGCTTTTCCTTAAAAACGGTCACAACATCAACAAATTTGGATCAGGGATTGTGTTTTTCCTTGCTCCTTCTTGTTCCGTATAGATTTCAAAGCACCAGAATGTTATTCCTAGTTAAAATCATAAATATTGTATGTGATGGGTAAATATTTCAATGTAGAACGGAATACGCTTTACGAGTTTACTTCTTATTAAACATTCCATACATTTATGATTTTTGCAAATCACGCAGTTAAACTCTCAAGGCTAACTATTGTCCAGCAGAATGCCATATAGTCAAAGCGTTTAAATGTCATCCCGAAAAAAAAAACGTGTTCTGAACGGATTGCATCATACAGTAAACCTGAAAAGGAATGAACTGTATCATCAATAACTGAAACCACAAGGTCGCCCAAAGCAATGATCCACTTTAACCAGCAGTGTGTGGTTTCTTTTATTTTTATTTCCTTTATCTGCCATCTTCAGCGAGTCCCAACTAGGGCTTCGGACGCCGCACAGAGGTCCATATTTTCAAAAAGCTGATAAACATCCAGTTTCTTCATATAGTACAAATCGCTCCTGGAGATTCTTGCTCATTAAGCTTTTTAGTCTCAGAAATCTATTGAAGAAGAATCCTCTTGCCTAAGTTTGCCTTAGCATTTGTTTTTTTTTTTTTGAAAAAAAAAATAAGAGTCTTAAAATGTATGAGAACAGCATTTTTGTTCTATGGGAACAACAAAAAAAAAAATTGTGACTACGCTCAATATAGATCTGCTCCCTAGGGGACGGACCTGGTGTAGTGGTTAGAACACACGCCTCTCACGCCGAGGACCTGGGATCGAATCCCATCCCCGAGATAGTCACTAAAAATTTCAGTGACGTCTTCCTTCGGAAGGGAAGTAAAGCCGTTGGTCCCGAGATGAACTAGCCCAGGGCTAAAAATCTCGTTAATAAAGATAGAAAAAAAAAAAAAAAAATAGATCTGCTCCCCTAAAACATGTTCCACAACAATTATGACGGTCAAAGCTTGTAACATATAAGGATGTGTAATTTTTGCCTGGGTATTTTTAATCTGGACCACTGTGCTCCAAGAGGGTAATAACGGAGAGGAAGTGGTTTCCCGGTTTTTTACCCATTACACACACCGTAGGTTGTTGTCGCGACAAGCCAGGGAGAGAGAGACATTCCGCATTGGGTAAAGGTCAAGATCAGCCCAACCGGCAGCTGCTCCGAAGTCCGATCGTGGCACAGATCAACAACAACTGATGGTCCTCGCCTCGTGTTTACGTTATTATGGTCGCCTTGTTACTTATGTATGCATTCGTGCGGTTTCAAGCGAGAGCGATAAGTAGTTTTATCCTTTTGCAATCAAGTGTGGTAATTTTCATTAACAACTTGTTACCATTTTGGTGTGCAACGGATGGAGAGTGGCAGATGACTGATGCCGAATATCTGCCTGAGGTTTGGAAGATGAACTTCAAGCTATTAATAGCAAAGGTTGTGGAAAATTTGGATTAAACATAATACCCATATGGAACGATGTTTTATACTTTGAACAACGTAGCGACAAAACAAGAGGAGGATAAATAACAAAATAGTAGATATATGATTCGTAGTCGCTACTCCGTGATTGACCAGAGTAGGGGAACTGGGGGTAACATGCCCATAGGGGGCAAAACGCGCCACCCTCGATTTGGACGAACGGTGTGGTTTAGAATACTTTTTTTCACCCTAGGTTATAGCAAATGGATAAAAATGCTTCTATTGATAAATTTTTATGTGTTTTTCTCAAAAAAATCGATAAAAACGTATAAAAACGTTTTTCGCTGTTTTCGTTGCAATTTTGTGCGATTTTCAAGGTCATTTTTTAGGTCGATAAATAACCAAATTTTTAAAACTATCGCCGAGAGCCAACTTGTGCACTGTCATAGTTTGTATTACATGCAAAAAATATGTTAAATGTGTCCTTAAAAAGCTTATCGAAGGACCTAAACTTTAATCAACTCTGGGGGCAAAACGCCCACCCCTATTTCATAACACCAAAACAGCCGTTGGAATTCAAATTCTACCAAATGTAGGGGGACTGGGGGTAATTTGCCCACGTTAAGGAAAACAGCGATTTTAGATGTGAAAAACATTATTTTCTGCTCTTTTCAAATTATGGTCGGATAAACAAACATGTTTTCTTTCAAATAGTAGAAACAACTATCCGTTTAAGCTTTTCTGGGGTTTATAAACTAATTTTTAAAAAATGCTTGCTTAACTGCATATGTATTGTTTTGCGGGGTAAAACGCCCCGCTTCAGTTCGGCGTTAGCCATGCTGTAAACGTACGCACACAATCATGCTTGTTTATAGGTTGCATACATCCGGGCGTTTGTTCAGATGTTATTGTTCAATAATAGTATACATGCTGATGCAAAAAATGTACATTTGTAAGGTTTCAAATTGCGCGTAACTTCAATATGGCATTACATTTGGTAGAATTTGAATTCCAACGGCTGTTTTGGTGTTATGAAATAGGGGTGGGCGTTTTGCCCCCAGAGTTGATTAAAGTTTAGGTCCTTCGATAAGCTTTTTAAGGACACATTTAACATATTTTTTGCATGTAATACAAACTATGACAGTGCACAAGTTGGCTCTCGGCGATAGTTTTAAAAATTTGGTTATTTATCGACCTAAAAAATGACCTTGAAAATCGCACAAAATTGCAACGAAAACAGCGAAAAACGTTTTTATACGTTTTTATCGATTTTTTTGAGAAAAACACATAAAAATTTATCAATAGAAGCATTTTTATCCATTTGCTATAACCTAGGGTGAAAAAAAGTATTCTAAACCACACCGTTCGTCCAAATCGAGGGTGGCGCGTTTTGCCCCCTATGGGCATGTTACCCCCAGTTCCCCTAATGCCATATTGAAGTTACGCGCAATTTGAAACCTTACAAATGTACATTTTTTGCATCAGCATGTATACTATTATTGAACAATAACATCTGAACAAACGCCCGGATGTATGCAACCTATAAACAAGCATGATTGTGTGCGTACGTTTACAGCATGGCTAACGCCGAACTGAAGCGGGGCGTTTTACCCCGCAAAACAATACATATGCAGTTAAGCAAGCATTTTTTAAAAATTAGTTTATAAACCCCAGAAAAGCTTAAACGGATAGTTGTTTCTACTATTTGAAAGAAAACATGTTTGTTTATCCGACCATAATTTGAAAAGAGCAGAAAATAATGTTTTTCACATCTAAAATCGCTGTTTTCCTTAACGTGGGCAAATTACCCCCAGTCCCCCTAATCAAAGTTGTACAGAGATTAAATGAATGGGACTTGGGATTAGATTACCATTCTCAAATGTGTACAAAACGAGAGCTCAAAATTGAAAAGTCAATTACGGCATCAGCCACGTCCCTACGGTCATCGGGGAATGTTAGTTAGACAACCATTGTTACAACAGACCTAAGAATCTTCTGCTTCTCCACAGTTTTCATGGAAATGGTATTGGGTTAGTGTGATAAAGGGTGTCCACGATGAAATTGCCACACACAAATATGATTCGCATAATTCGAGTTTTCATCCGATTGCCCTCAAATTTTCAGGGATTGAAAAATAATCATTAAACTTCATTTTACCATTTTACTCGTATTTTATTTAGGTACAGTCCATACGCAAATGCCCGCACCTTGGCCTTAACCCCGGCCATAAGATTCTGCACAACCTGTGGATCAACCGTTTTTTGCATGTAAACCCATACTTTCTTCAGTTCCTCGACTGTCTTCACTACTTTAGGTCGTTTAAGAAGGTGTTGCTTCATAATCGCCCAGTACTTCTCGATGGGGTGGAGCTCTGGAGTGTTGGGAGGGTTGAACATTTTCGGCACGAAATTGACCTTATTGTCCGCATACCACTTCAACACGTCCTTGGAGTAGTGGCATGAGGCCAAATCTGGCCAGAAGATTGTTGGGACGTTGTGGGCCTTCAGGAGAGGAAGCAGCCGCTTCTGGAGGCACTCTTTCATGTACACCTGTCCGTTCATCGTGCCCTGGGTCACGAAAGGTGCACTCCGCTTCCCGCACGTGCAGATGGCTTGCCAAACCAGGAGTTTCTTCGCAAATTTGGACATCTTCTGAGTGCACACATGCTCCGGAACGCTGAACTTATCCTTGGCCGTGAAAAACAGGTTACCGGGGATCTGTTTGAAGTCGACCTTCCCAACGTTTTAGCGATGGAACGATGCGAGAGATCCTTGTTCTTGTGATGAATGCGCAAGATTTTATCACGCAAGAGCTGTTCTTTCGACTACATTTCCGCGAGTTTTGATCACAGGACTTTAAAACTTGCAGGATATAAATAATGCACTATGAGCTAAATCCACACAAATTTTCATTAAATTCTACCCAACGGTTAAAAAGTTAGAGCAATTTCATCGTGGACACCCTTTAAAGTAAGGATCTAGGAGTCACTAATGGTTGGTGATGCGATCCATGATATAACCATGCCCTGTAAGTAAGCGAGAGAAATTATTATTAGTTGAGTTGAGTCAGTCGTCGGGTGTAGACACATTTTTAAGCGCTCCGTAGTTATTTTAATTATTTTTTTTTGCTGTTTACAAATATCGCGCGTGACCGGTAAAAATGCAGTGTAGTGTTAAATCATGCAATATCAGTGACGATCGCTTCCTATGGAAGAGCGAGTTCTGCTTTAAAAATTACCACGCGGCATGCATTGGTGTGCAACGCCATCAGGAGAGTTTTATTTTATCATTTATGGTACCTCTCTGCGGCGATTGCCAGCATAATTTGAAGACCGGAATTGACACCCGCAAAGTGCTCCATCAACAGCAGCAGCTAATCTCAATTAGGGCACAAACTGACGCCAATCTTCGAGTAGCCGCCGATCTAAAAAAGCTCAGTGCAATGGGGGATTTATTTGACTAAATTGAGCATCAACTGAAGGAATCGGTGCTGTGCATTAATAACAGCACATCGTCGAGCGTGTCAAATGCTGTATCGGCATTATCGCGTGTTGCCGAAAAGCATTCAGAATATAAGAATGATATGGCCAGCAACGATTTGATTGCACTAAAAAAACATTTGACTGGTCTAATAGATATTTCAATGAAATCTTCAAAACAACATATTGAAGAATTTGTATTGGCTTTGACGGTAGATCTGACTGATGAATTAAAAAAGATCTGTACCGAGGTTCAGTTTTTGAGTAGCCTAACCATTGAGATGGCTGCTCATTGCAACGAACACAATGCTAGCATTGGCACAGCCCGATTTGCGGAAGATGAGTCACCGCTAAGCATAATACAAGAGTTGGCTGATGTAAACTCTGGTTCGAGTTCCGGTACCGCAGGTTCACCGCCCAGTTTAAATTCTGAATCAAATAAAAACAAAGAAAACAACTCTGGCTGGCGACTCTTAGGTACGAGGAAAGTATGGAAAGCGAATTGGGCGGAATACGACAAACGCCAACTCCATCGATTGAATCCGCAAAAGCAGGCCGACAAGGCCAGAAGGCGGCGTAAGCGGAACACGACACGAAATTCTACAACCAACAGATTGGGTGGTAATGTAAACAACGTTTACAACAACAGTTCTGTCAATACCCCTCTCCACACAAATTTTATGAACTCCCGCCATACTGTTTTCGGCAATCGCAAAAATGCCAATGCTAATAATATAATCTCTTTCCACCTTCCACCCGATCGTGAACTACTTGCAGCAGCAAAAAGTCAGTTTTCACGTCACCGCTAAACTACCAACCAGATCCAATTTGAAAAAAGGGAAACCCTGAATCCCTACCAACCAAACGCCCCCACAACTTCACGAAAAATACCACAAGGAACTTTTTCAACTCCATCATCCTACGTAGAGTGCCCGTGTAGACACACGTGTTTTCGCCAGAACTGACGCTCTCTCCAGAAGAAGCAAATTATGACGACAATAATTGTGCGGAAATCGATGCTCACCAGGACCTGATGACTTCTCAGTCGTTTACGCTCAACCTGACGCAGTCTCCAGACGTAGACCATGACGATCCAATAGTAGGTGATATTCAACAAATTGTTCTAAGTAATATTTTAAATAATGACGATGTGTCTAATGAAGGCTCTGGAATTTCAAGTAATGCTGTGCAAAAGAATGTGTTTCCAAAAACTTCTTCAGAAGCTACCGAAATTTTGGTATATTGCCAAAATTTCAATCGCATGAGGAGTGCATCGAAAATGAACGAAATTTATAAAAGAATAGTAACTTCAGCCTTCTCGGTTGTTTTGGGTACTGAAACTAGTTGGAATGAAAAAATTAAAAATGAAGAAGTTTTTGGTAACGCTTTTAATGTATTTAGAGATGATCGCGATCTGGTCTTTACCCAAAGAATGTCTGGTGGGGGAGTTCTCATTGCAATATCTTCGAAATTCAATTCAGAATTAATTGTTTCATCAAAACATAAAGAGTTTGAACATGTATGGGTGAAAGCACATATCGCCGGTGAAACACATATATTTGCTTCTGTGTATTTTCCGCCAGACCATGCTTGCAAATTATCATATGAAATTTTCTTTCTAACCGCAGAAGAAATTTTGTCGCAGTTATCTCCAGAATTCAAAGTGCATATCTATGGCGATTTTAATCAGCGTAATGCTGATTTTATTCGTGATTCCGAAAACGAAAATGTTCTGCTGCCGGTTGTTGGTCAAAACGAATCATTACAACTTATTTTTGAAAGAGCTGCATTTTTAGGTTTAAATCAAATCAATCATGTGAAAAACCGACAAAACTGTTATTTGGACTTCTTATTCTTAAACATAATGGAAGATTTCTGTGTGAACGAATCTCTTTCTCCACTATGGAAAAATGAAGCGTTTCATACAGTTATCGAGTACTCAATCTTTGTTCATAATCATCATAATTCCGACTACTATGACTTTGAAAGTTTCTCTGATTATAAAAACGCCAATTATAACGGAATCAAACAGAAATTGAATAGAATAGATTGGCAATCCGTTTTGAAAAATCAAGAAGATTTAGATTATGCAGTTACGGATTTTTATTCAATTTTGTCGGAAATCATTCAGATGGAAGTTCCACTCTTGCGGAGACGTCGTAGGAATGGGTCAAAAATCCTGTCTGGATTAATAAGCAAATAAAATAATTGAAAAATCGTAAGCAAAAGGCTCATAAAATTTACAGACAACAAAACACTCAAGAAAGTTTAGAAAATTATTTGTATATTGTCAACCAACTTAATCAAGCCATATCCACTGCACTTGAAGAGTACAACACAAAAATTTAAAATGATTTAAAATCTTGCCCTAGGAATTTCTTCAATTATGTTAAAACTAAGATGAAGTCTAACAACTTTCCATCTAAAATGACATTGGATAATAAAGTAGCAGATAATCAAAATGACATTTGCAATCTCTTTGCTGATTTTTTCCAAGAGACTTATACAAACTTCTTGGATAATGACCGTGATTTTGAACACTTTTCAAGTTTTCCTGATTTTACAACCGATGTCGGCGTTAGTCAAATACAGGTACAAGATATTTTAACAGGACTGAATAATTTAGATTCCACCAAAGGATCAGGGCCTGACGGAATCCCACCTGTTTTACTGAAAAACTTAGCCAATGAATTTACAGCACCATTATTTTGGCTGTTCAACATGTCACTTGAAAAGGGCAGATATCCAAAAGAATGGAAAAGGTCATTTCTTATACCCATTTACAAGTCTGGTAAAAAATCTGATATTCGAAATTATCGTGGAATTGCTATTATTTCATCCATTCCAAAACTATTTGAATCAATCATTAATAAAAAAGTATTTAGCCAAATAAAACATAGAATAACGAATGTACAACATGGTTTCTTTAAAGGTCGTTCTACTACAACGAACCTTTTGTAATTTGTTAATTACACTTTAAATGCAATGGATAGAGGTAACCACGTCGAATCACTTTACACCGACTTTAGTACAGCATTTGACAGATTAGATATTCCTATGTTGATTTTCAAGCTAAATAAAATGGGAATTGCAATGAAACTCCTCAACTGGATTGAATCGTATTTAACAGATCGCCAACAAATAGTAAGATTTGAGGGAAAACTATCTAAACCTGTTCATGTTACATCAGGAGTTCCCCAAGGTTCACATTTAGGCCAATTGTTATTCATATTGTTTGTTAATGATATTTCATATGTGATAAAACATGTAAAAATTCTTATTTATGCTGACGATATGAAACTTTTTATGGAAATCAATAGCAAAAGAGCGACATTTATCTGAATGAAATAAGTATATTTGATAAATGGTGTAGTAAAAGCTTACTTAAATTAAACGTCAAAAAATGTTATCTAATCACATATATCAGAAAACGTAATACACCACAGATTACTGTATTTTTAGAAAATCAAGACGTTCAAAGGTGCAATAAGATTAGAGATTTAGGTGTTATATTAGATTCTAAACTTACATTTACTGACCATTATAATACTATTGTCCATAAAGCAACCAAAATGTTAAGCTTTATTAAGCGTTTTAGCTTCAATTTTCGGGATCCATATACGATTAAAACCTTGTACATTGCTTATGTAAGATCAGTTTTAGAATATTGTAGTATTGTGTGGTCCCCACATATGAAAACACGTGAGGATAGAATCGAATCAGTACGGAAGCAATTTCTTTTATATGCCTTACGCAAATTAGCTGGACAACGTTTCCACTGCCATCATACGAGGCTCGATGCATGCTTATTGACATCCGAACTTTAAAGGAGCGTCGCGAATTAGCCATGATTTCATTTGTCAATGATATAGTATCGCATCGTATTGATTCCACCAATCTCTTATCTAGTTTGAATTTCTACACGCTCGCTAGACAGTTGAGGAATCGGAATTTGTTCGCATCAAACAATCATCAAACTAATTATGCCAAATTCGGCCCAATAAATCAAATGATGTCTCTTTATAACCAGCATTACACATAAATTGATTTGACCATGTCGTGAACGAAGCTTAGGCAATATTTTAATTCCCTTAGATATAATACAACATAGTATTAAGCAAACATGTAGTCTGCAATTGATTGACGGAATAAATAAATTAAAAAAAAAAATAAATAAATAGTATTATTATTATCTTTATAATCGACATTTTCAGCCATAGGCTGGTTCGCCTCCTAAGCGAGAGAAATTAGTTTTATCATTGCTCTCTCTCTCTCTCTCTTTGGCCAAATTTTGGGCTCTTGTTCGATGCTTTGTTTTATCATGCTAATTGCAATTCGCCAAACATTTCCGATAATGGACTGATACAGAATAGATGTTGTTCTATGCTTGCTTTTATCGTGCATCGAATAAAAAATGAGAAAGAATACTGCAATGTCTGAATAAAACTGAAAGAATGAGATAAAAATCGTTAGAAATTCTCCACTTATTATAAAATAACATAATATCATGTCATGATATAGAGTAAGGTGGGGCAAAAGTTCGACCTTAGTGGTATAATCAAAGTTTCCATGAAAACAATAGCAGTTAAAACAAAACAAATACCATACAGTGAACCTTCAACATATTGGCTATAACTTTGCTGAACAAACTTGTGTCAAAATCTTTACCCATTTTTAGTTATAACAGTTTCAAAATTGATTATCTTTTTCGAACTTTTGCCCCACCGGTGGGGCAAGAGTTCGAATCTAGTGTGGGGCAAAAGTTCGCTGGCTAAAACACAAAATATCGATCTTTTTATGACAGGCATACTTTACACCAGCCGTAAACTTAAGTTTGCCGAAAAATACACACTAAATTTTCATCAAAAATTTCCCAAAACCGGGTTAATTGTAATATACTCAAAAATAGCAGTTTTTCGCAAAACTAAGTGGGAATGTAAAAATTTGGTGACAGTTTTCACACGATCAGAAAAATTTAAATAAATTTGAAGATAATATGTGGATTTTAGGTAATTTGCAAATTTTTCCGTGATTTTAGACATGGGTCGAA
Source organism: Aedes aegypti (assembly GCF_002204515.2). NCBI lineage: Eukaryota > Metazoa > Arthropoda > Insecta > Diptera > Culicidae > Aedes > Aedes aegypti. Next base: position 178,146,120 of record NC_035108.1, on the reverse strand, counting down.
CTTTTGCCCCGCTGATTCGAACTTTTGCACCACTATGGACCAAAAATTGTTTTCAAGCATTTGTGCAAGAACTAATACACCTCAAAGCAACCCTATGATAGGCCTAGAAACGCCCTTACATAAAATATTGAAAAAGATTTTATCTACAATTGGTTCCATGCAACGAAAGTTTGACCAAAAATTACAACATTCACGTCAAAAAACAACAAATAGCCATAACTTTTCCAAGTCTCAATCGATTTTTATGATATTTGTAAACATTACTAAAAGTCTCTTACTTGAATAGCATTCGAACCACCATGACATTTATAAGATTTGTATTGAATTGAGCTAGAAATCTTAAAAAGAAACTCTTACCCCACTCGAACTTTTGCCCCACTTTACTCTATCTGTCAGGAAACGTATCGAATTCATGTTCTAAATTAAAAATCAATAATGTAAAAAATATTTCATTGAAATGTGTTCCACTTGCCAAGGGCATTTAAACCCTCCCCCCACCTTTGGCACTGTTCCAAATCATTTTGCAAAATGACCATTAATTTCTGGAGAAACTTTTAAAGTGTTTTTGAACATTTGACAAAACATTTGGTCATATCGGTAATGGCCGATTACACGTTTGTAGTTCTTTGTGGACATTTGGTATGCGATGACCTTTATATCTTTATGATTCAAATTGAGTTCTCATAACATAAATCAGATGATTTCCAGCCGAACAGACTCATCAATCATCTCAACTCTTCATTTCGCTGCCAAAAGTTTCAAGATATGACACCCATATAATCGTGGTTGTACGATCACTTTGCTGCTAATGTTACGGTTTGAGTTATGGTGCGTCTACGGATTTCAGTCGAGCGGCCACCATAGCCAACGATCATGACAAACGGGAGCAACAATGTTTCAACGAGCTGCTGCTACTAAGAGGCACTGATCGGATCTATGATAAGTTATTTTTCGACCGGACAGCCATAAAAAGGGGCGCACTGCGGTGCAACGCGATGGTGTTTTATGGTTATCGACCCAATGGGTGTGAACTGCATCGGTTTCGCTACTATTAGATTCATCACGAAACGGGTTATATCAAAATCATTAGAAGGCACACTTTAAGAAGTAATTGTACTGCATTGTATGAACTCGGATAAATTTATTCTAGAATACTGGTCTAGTACTTGAAATGTGATCAAAAGTTGATTATTATTATTTTTGAATTATATAGACGGTGTTCAGATATTTTGACTTTATAAATATTAGGGCTCTATCAATTCTGATCTTTTTGATGCTAATTTCATACAGATGTTTATCAAATAGGTACAGTTGTGTTCAGAATGATAGTAGTCAATAGCGCAACCAGGATTTGGCTCTAGGGAGGGTTATGGAAATTGAATTGAAAAAAAAATAGAAAAATAAATATCTAGACTTACATTTAACAAGGACAAAAAAACGTATGCAATCTTCAACTTCTCTCGTCCACTCCAAGCATACATGGCTGGGAGTCTGTTGTACCTAGTCTTCTTCTTTCTGGTTAAACTTTCTCGAGCCTGTTTCTCAGCTAAGTGTTCTTATGAGCACCTACACAGTTATCAATTAAGAGCATTCTATGCCAATTAATCATTTTTCAAGTGTGCATAGTGTGGTAGTTACGAAGATTATCTATGCCTGTGAATCGAGTAAATTTCCAATCCCAAAAAATCTTCGATCGGTAGGTTTCGAACTCATGATCCATGCTACGTCTGAACCAGTTGATTATAAATATCGAATGTACATCGGATGTTTTTTCTCGCTAGAGAGCATTATTTAGGTTCAATTTTCAAATAACATCATAGATTTTACTTTTTAAATCAGAATTTAAAAAAAAACGTCCTTATTTGTTCGAAATGTAATCCAAAACTTTTTTCCACCTGTAGTTGTATTTGATAAGCAGGGCTGGTAGCAGTTAGACAGCAAAATAATAGTGACTTTAGTGACCAAAATGATCAAAATAGTGACCAAAAAGTGACCAAATAGTGGCCAAATAGTGACCAAAAAGTGACTTCAAAACTACAAGTATTGGTCATAAAAATGGCTAGAAATAAAATACGTCCTATGTGTATGTGCCCTATGTGTATCTACTGTCCATAACTGCATATTTATCACATTCGTCATTTTTGACAATTGGGTTGACAAAAATCACAGTTTTTTGTAGCTTGATCGAAAGAGCACATTTTTCTAAGTATGACACAATTTTATTGCACTTCTAAAAGATATATGATAAATGATTCAAAAAGATTTCAATCCGTCGACGTCGACGGCCACGGGAAATTGTGAAACTTTGTATTCTTGCTCAATTTTTAACGTAGATTCAGAATATGTTAGAAACTGGATACCCCTTTCGTGTTAATACCGTGGAGAGTAGAGTGTTCATACCGGGACAACAAATTCAGGGATTTAACAAATTTCGGGATTTTCCGTTTCCCGGGATAGTAGTTCTGACACCCCGAGAATCTCGGGATTCCCGTAATGTACGTAGAGTTTGATGAAAACCACTAAACTTCAATAAAAAACAATGACATTTTTCTTATTTGATAAAATATAAAACCATCATTGAAAAGAATAATTATTTTGACCAATGTACCAAGTAAAACACACATATTTTTATTTGTCTAGTTGCAAAGTTTTAAGGCAAAGTAGACCGTCATTGAAATTTGAACTGGGCATCGATGATTGTGGCTAATTCATCTCACGATTGCGAAACAAAGAAAACCGCTTGGTTTTGCACTGAGATAACTGAAAAAGTATCAGCATACTTTCTGCATGTAAGCGCAAGTAGTGATACTTTTTCGAATCAATATTACTTATGTTGACTGAAGACGGGGTTGGTGGTCTGATGGCTACCGCTTCTGCTTCATATGCAGAAGGTCATGGGTTCAATCCCAGGCCCGTCCCTTTCCTCGTACTTAGTAGTTGTATATCTCTCACTTGCTTCTATCTTCCATTCTAAATATATCACACACAAACTATTCTTTCATAGCAAACGCTAGAACCAGAGACGGACAAGAAACCGTTTCCCTAACGCTTTCTACTTCCACGCGCACGCCTTTCTTACGCCTGATACATAGGCAGTCTGCTAACCACAAAAGCAAACCTCTCTGCCATGCCTTTCTCCCAATCCATACACTCCCGCATGAACTGACGTGGATGCAGTGGAATATACGGTCTACGTGGGAGTCAGTTCAATGCATCATCAATTCCTCCCCCTTCCCCTCATTGGTCTGCATTCTGATGTGGCAGGTGCAGTGATGGGAACTGTTGACATTTAATCACGGCAGTCAGGCAGCAAAAACATTACTAGAATATCCTCTGTTCAACAGCCATCTACTACTGCACACGTCTTCTGCTGCATTACAGAAGCGATGCAAAAAAATCGAAAACACAGCGCTACCTTCACGAAGCTTTTTATTTTGAAAGCTCAATGCGACAAGACAGTGTTAGCTTCGTTAGATGACCGCTTTTTATTTTTTTCGCTTTTCTCTTTTAATGTTCTTCACTGCTGTTCTGGCTATCATCACAGAAGAGCAATATAAACTTTCAATATGCAAAAAGAAAAAAAAAGAAAAAAATGTCATGACAGTTTTTACTCATAGCTGCAGCGATCGAAATAATGCAGTCTTGTAATTGGCAAGAGTTTTGGTGAGATTGATGAACCTTTTAGGAATTTGATCTACTTAATTATTGATGTGATAAATTTTTGGCTTCAATAATAACAACAAGTGGAAAGCCAAGTAGTGCTTATAATGTATGATTATAATAAGTAATAACAGTTGCTGTTGAATATTTAATAGGAATTCTGACGTAGAGTTTCAAAGTTGAATCATTTGGCAAGGCATAATGGGTGGCCCTGGTACAGTCAACAATCTATAAACCGATATTGGAAAGATCATCGAGTATGAGAGTTATGTAGTTCAAGATATCGAACGCATAATCATTGTAATTGAGGTTCGAATGATCATTAAGGTAGTCATGAACACCAACTGTTACACTGGTTCTATTAATCGACATAGAAATACGGAATGCCGGATTAGGGTGAGTTGACGGTATGAGCAGCATGAAAAATCAGAGCCAAAACTCCTTCCTGGAATAAAAAAATAATAACGTAAAAGTCAGTAAAACCAATTGATTAGCAAATTATCTAACTGTGCACGACGTCTGATATGCGCTATAGTCATAATTTATTAAACTTTTTTTTTTTTTTTTTTTTTTTTTTAAACCTTTATTTGAGTGTATTTTAACGCACGAGGGCTAGTTCTACACTTAATTTATTAAACGTCAGAGTAGTAATTTATAAAACTAACGAAAATAATATTACAAATTGACATATTTTGATAATGTTGGAGGAAACAAAGGTAGAATAAATAGGAACCTTGCATATATCTAAAAAATAAAATGCAATCCATTGCTTGATATGAATTGTATTAAAAAAAGAATGATCTTGGTGACACGACTTTGACTTAAGGATTTTGATTCACATTTAGTCAATTTCATTTACGAAAGAATGAAACGTACACACATCGATACCGTCAAAACTTTTAACATTTTAATGTAAACTTCACAATACCATTTCAAAATATGTTTATTTCTCTAATATTTCGGTTGAGCAGTAGGGCACCATCCACAAATTACGTAACCGTAGGGAGAGTGGGGAGGTTAGCTCAAGCGTTACGGCTCATTCAAAAATTTGAAATTTTTCATACAAAAAGCGTTAGGACAGGAAAAGGTGGTTGAAAATTCTCAATTTTAGCGTTGCACAAAGTGATGATATATGAAATTAGCAACTAGCATAAAACGGCAGTAATGTTATATATTAAATCGATTATAATTCATTTGAACTTTTTTAATGTTTTGTTATAAAATTGGATCATTACAGAAAAGTAATCATATTTATTCGGTTATTGACTATTTATAGGGATAAATGCGAGGTGTTCATTTTACCATCACAGGATTTCGTGCAGAAATCATAATCAAAATTTTATACTAAATGTTAATATTATCTTTCAACTATATTCTGACGGCATCTGATGTGAAACTATTTTATTTTCATTTTAACCTATTGGAAAATCTTATATCCTCCGAGTTTAAGGTGAAGATGAGTCGAAGCCACACTTCAAATTTTCAAGAGCACAAACTTTAATCAAATTTACTGAAAACTTGATCGACTGGACACTCGCTATTCGCTGGTGATGACCAATCTATTAAAATTTTAGCATGATCGGTTATCTGGTTCTTCAGATTTGTGATCTTGAAAATTTTATGTTTGGTTTGGATTCATCTTCACCTTTAAGGTGACACATGTTGGAATCAAAACATGGCTTCCACAATGGCCAACTTTTGCACATATTCACAATTTCAACGGCAGTAATCTGCTGAAATAATGAACGCAAAAAGTCCTAGATCTTCTTATTTTAAACTTTCTGCTAGCGCACAGCACAAGATCTAAATGTCACATAATTATTTAAGCCATTTGTCAACCGATTGAAACACTTTTAGCTGCAAATGAAAGCTACATTCCCATAGAACGCTATTAAATTTCATTGAGATCGGACTTTTCGTTACAGAGATATGATTCAAACAGTATCGTACAGTACTAAAAGAGCATATTCCAATATTTTCAACTGTCTGCATTTTGATCAGCCATTTTTTGAATCGATTCAAGATCTTTTATCGACTAATAAAAGCTCTGATTGCAAAGCAAATTTTCATCGAAATAGGATTACTATTTACAGAGATGTCAATGGAATAATTTTGTAAAGTACTGAAAAAAATAATAAATTTATTTGAAAAAAATAATAATTTTTATTTGAATATCTTCAACTTTTAAATTTTAATCATTTTTTTTAGCTATTTTCAAACCGATTTAAGCTCTTTTTTCTTCAATTGATAGCTTTGACATCATTCACAATCATAATGCAATCGAATTATAAGTTACAGAGATAAAAATCGAATCTCCAAACTTTCTTTTTTTAATTTAAACCTTGACATAAATCTTAAAAACAAAACGCTGGCAAAACCATTAAGACATCAATTTTTCATGTTTCGGTATTAGTTTACGGATTACTATATGAAATAGCATTTTATTAGAGGCCAAATCTGAGCTCATATATCATTTAACATTTCAGCAGTTACTAATAATTATTGATAGTTTTATTTTCCAATAGTACCACCAAATAACCAAATAATTTTTAATCCGTATATATGTAGGGCCGGTGTTCCTTTTGTAGACTATAGTCGGAATAGTGGCTTTTTACGGCCATTTTGCTATAAATCGTTGCACAATATTTTTTTTATCATGAAGGTCAGCAGCTATTTATTATGGTACCATTGATTGACAGCTCGATTTTGTTTAAAAAATGATCAAAATAAATAGTATTGCTTAAAATGTAAGCTACTATAGGAACAGAAATAATAAATAGTGCTACTATAGGCACATGTGTTCCTAAACAGTGGCACAAGTGATAATAGATAGAAATATATGAGTTTTGTATGGGGCCTTCCTTAGCCAAGTGGTTAGAGTCCGCGACTACAAAGCAAAGCCATGCTGAAGGTGTCTGGGTTCGATTCCCGGTCGGTCCAGGATTTTTTCGTAATGGAAATTTTCTCGACTTCCCTGGGCATAGAGTATCATCGTACTTGCCACACGATATACGAATGCTAAAATGGCAAATTTGGCAAAGAAAGCTCTCAGTTAATAACTGTGGAAGTGCTCATAAGAACAATAAGCTGAGTAGCCGGCTCTGTCCCAGTGGAGACGTTAATGCCAAGAAGAAGATATGAGTATTGTAGTTTTCATATTTTGCTTCCAAATTATGTAAAACTCATGCCGCTGGTTTTACTTTACGTTCTTATACGAATATTTGTTCTTAGGTATGAAGGAAAGAATTAATGAAGAATAATAATTGCCTCAAACCTGTATGGAAATGTAAAAAGGGTTCAGCCTAACCATCGGTCAGGTTTTTTCTATTATTTTCCGTATTTTTATAAGCAATTTAACAAACACTAGACAATTGGCAACCATTTGTGCTGTGAAACGGTATATAATCAGGGATGGCGAAAACTGGTACACCTTCTCTATTAATATTGTGTTCAAAACTTTGATTTCATCTTGCCCCGGTGTAGGGTAGGTGTACCAATTATGGATGTAATATGTCAACAGTATGGATAAAAATCAAATTTTAGCCGCGTTTCTAAAACGTAAGCATGTCTTACTAGTTTGAAACCTTACAAAACAGTTGAATTAAACAGTTTTAGTACTAAATTGACTTTAAGCTTCTAAAATTTTATTTTAAAAAGCATTGTCTTTGTGCCAGTTATGGCAATAGCGTTCCTTGCATTCGACATAAAAGTGTACCAATTATGGACTATCGAATATTTGCACGAAATGAACTCAAAAGCCATCCAAAGCGAATGATAATGCAACGCTCATATGTAATGAAGTGTTAGATAATAAAAATTTTCAAAAAATTGTATACTATACTATACTGAATCATGGTAGTGCCCAAGTGGTTCTGCACCCTATCTTTTTAAGTTCAATTGTTTTGTTTTTCCTAATAAACGGCTGTACATGACAAATTTCGCTTTGAAATTGTTATATAATTGAACACTTACTTGTCTTTCCGCATTTATAAAACATGGTTAACAGAACTGTAGATGAATATGACTTGTTTTTACGTAATACGTAATTTGAAGTAATACTTTTTCTAATATTTAATTCTGCCGGCTATACATATAAGCAAACAATCACACAGAATCAGAAGATTGTTTATAGGTAATGTTGCATGAAGCCACTATAATTAAAGGCTGGCGAAAATAATTGTCAGTCACGATAGTAACGGAAAAATCGAATATGACAAAATATTATCTAAAGGCCCTTATTATTTTAACTAAATGAGAAAATATTGTTTTACCTGTTACTTTTACAGGATAGGCAATCGCCTTTTGTCAATTTTTCATTCTTATTCGTTGATTGATCGTTTATTTTCGTACATTTTGCCGGTTCGCCGCACTACAAATATAGTGACTGAAATATGTGACTGTGATAAGTGTGAGAAGACTCGGACAGGCAAAGGCGGACAAGATAATCGCAGATATTCTATGTTTTTATCACACACTTAATTTAAGTTAGCAGAAACAACATAACAAAAAGGAAAAACGGATTTCTAGTCAAACATTAGAAAAGAGCACATTGTCAATTACTTTGCGAGCTTACACTGAAATGAACGTTGAAGTAATAAGAAGAATCATGCACATGTTTGTAAATTTATTATTCCTCTGATGATTAACTTATCATTAACGATGTATATAGTAAAATTGAATACACAAAACACTTGAAATAAATACGAAATAAGTCTGCTCAAATTAAGTGGCGTAGTGTATTCAATTTAACCCTCTGATGTATTAACTGCGAACCTGTTATTAGTTCGGTGTGCGTGATCGAATTGAATTCGGCTCAACAGCGTCTTGCAAAGCCATGGTTTATCAATGTCATTGTGACCTTTTCTAATGTTGGTTTAGAAATGGTAAGATGCACTGCACATATGTACCAATGCACCGTATTGTGTGCGATATTATATACCTACATATTTTGTAATGTTAACGCATTCTTAGCAGCAATTTAGCGTCACTTACCACATATACACATTTTCTCTAAACCTAACTGTAGGAGCGTAAAAAAAATTATTAAAAAGCGTAAAAAAATTAATTAAAAATTATTTGACCAGAAGTAATAAAAACGACAATATTTTAACAATAATAAATTTAATTTATTAAAAATGTTTTAAATTCACACCTTGAAGATCAATAGTAAATAGTAAAATTGTTTTACAGATATAATGAAATGAATGAAATATATACAAAATAATATAAAAAAGATATGATTCAATGAAAAACAAAAATCAGAATTCTATTATTCGTTGCACAAGAGATTTAGAAAGCAATAAAACATTAATAAAATATAAGAAAAAAATCAAGATAATAATGCGAAAATAACAGAAACCATTTGAACAACTTATATATAAGAGGTGCACAAGAGTTGAACAAAATATGATATTAATAAACGGAATTATTTGTTAATTCTTCATATTTTGTTATTTTCGGTCAAAGCAAATATTTCCGCTTATTGAAAACCATTCTCGGGTATGATCTTATCGATCAAATCGACATTAAGTTTGATCAACAGAATGTTCTCCAAACTTTCTTCCGAGAGGTTCGTTCTTCGTTCTGTAAGTGTGAGTGCCATTCCACTGAAGCTCCGTTCAACGTTGACTTGATTTGATGGCACGGATAGAAATACCAGTGCTAGCTTGGAAAGCTCAGGATAGGTTTTTAGTCGGTTCTTCCAATGACTCCACACATCGAACGAAAAGCTTTGGTGGTCTTCCAAGTCCAAAGCATTCAGTTGTTGGATCAACGGTTTCGTGTTTTGATCACTTTCAGGCGGGAGACCACCAAATAACCTGGTTAGAAATGTGTCAAAAGAGTTCGTTGGTTTTGATTGCTGAGCGGTATCCTGATGTTCTTTCGACGAATTTGGATCCAGTTGTTTTATTCTCTCCCAGGTAGCAAGCATGAAAGACTGTAATCATATGTAAAATTGAGATGAAATCAAATAGGTTTAAACATCTATATACAATCAGCCTACCCGTGTTTGCTCTTTGTCCTCTGGCGACAACGTCTTTGAGTTTAAGTAGTTAAATCGAGGATCAACGAGGAGTGCTGCTTTGAATGCCATGTTGTTTTTCAATGGTTTTAACCGTTCCGTTAACGACAGAACCAAAGACTTTGCCAAGTTGCTATTGGTAAGCAAGCCAACCTGCATCACAGTATTTAACCAATGAACATAAAAATCGCTCAGTGAAACATGTTTGGCTTGCATTTTGTTTGTGCATACAAAAACAGGCTCAAAAGCGGAAACATACTCGTCGATATAATTCCAATGATTTGTGAGATCTGGAAAAGAGAAAAGTTTTTCAAAAACATCAATGGAAAATAACAGTTTTAACTGTTTGTACTTTTAGTTTCGTCAGTTTTACATAAAAATTTTTTTTTTGTTCGCAATATCTAATAAGAGGGCCTAAAAGCTATTGATAATTAAATGTGTGGCACATTGCCTGGATAAAAAATACAATACAAAAACAATATAACGTATTGCAACAGTACCATTCAAAACATTGAAAATACAATACAGTATATCGTAGACTAACAATACAATTAGATTACGATATATTATTTATGTATTATTTTCAAACACAATTTGAGAATTGTTTTACAATACACAAACGATTCAACGAATTGCATTTAAATTGGTGTTGAAAAGAAAAAAAAATGCATTTATTTTAAATTTTGTCAGTCAAGCTGCACAGAAAAAAGTAACAGTTGCTTTACCCGAAAATTAGGATTTGACCAGAAATGGTATAAAACCGTTAAAAACCAATACAGTGTTTTGTTACAATATATTTAATTGTTATTGAATTGTATGTTCAATCAAGAACAATGTCGCATGTCGATAGAATGACGAAAATAAAAATAAACAGTTAATAATGCTATTAATAATATTAATAATATTAATAATATTTATTTTTTTTGGAATGTGGAGGGTAAATCTTGAAGTAATATTTAATAATTTAAAATTAGAAGTCTGGAGAAAATGGTCATCATATCACAGACAAACAGATATAACACTCTCAAACGTAACAATCACATTGTCCAACAGGTATAAAGACAATAATGTGTAGTAAATCATCACTCTTAGTAGGTGACGACGATTTTCTTAATTTTTTTGATAAAATGGCAGCGCGTTTTGTTGTTCAATGAAACAGACAATATATGTCTTTTTAGTATTATGTCTGTTTGCCTTTGAGCCTGATTGATTACCAAACTTAATAGATATTCTAACATATGTCTACTATACTCTCTTAGTTATTTAAATTTCTCATAACTTACCAAGCTCAGGATATTGCCTTCCGATGTCTTTATAGAACTCTTCATGTTGTTTGAAGTAGTTCAGCATTTTGTACACTCCATTCCATCTTGTTCTGGAGTAAAATGGAGGTACCGATATTTTATTATATTCAAACATAGCCTTGTATCCGATTTTCCTTGTGTTTTTAGCGATTGTAGTTATTTCTTTGATAGTTACGTCCGTGGCCTTTACTATGTCGGTTACAGCAAGCTGCATCGTATGTACAGCACATCTAATCAGGCTTACTGACTTTTGAAGCTCTTCCATTAAATCCTCTATTAGTCTTTCGCGAGCCTCATCATCATCATCAGAGTCGTCATCATATGCCTCAAGCGACGGATGATCGGCTACATACTGCTTCTGTAACTGTTTGACGGCTGCAACCATATTGGCTCCGTTGTCGCAGGTAACAGCCAACAGCTGTGTAATGGAGACACCGTAAGATTGAAGAAGCTCCAAAATTTTTTCTTTGAGAAATTTGGCGGTCTGTCGCTGCTTGACTTCGATCATTCCTGTTGAAAAAGATATCATAATGAATCTAGTATTGCATTAACAATCTCAATAAATATTAAAAAAATATTTTACATAAAAACAACAATTATACACAGAAGGTATAAAATCAGTAAGAAATAATACAGTGTTCTGTTACATAGTACACTTAAGTTTTTTTTACGTCGGTTGATTTCCTGCGATTCAAAAATGACGTAAAAAGACTTCATGTTTTTCGACATTTCATGACCATCGTTTTGTAAGGAAATTGTTTTTCGACGTATTTTCACATCGGTTTTTGAATGAACACGGTTTTTGATGAACTTAAATTTATTTTACCTAAAAAACTACGGAAAATACTTTTTCAACCTGTTTGTGTCTGCAGCTCAAAACTCAAAGCATGTACTATTTTCGCCATAAAATTAATTTCACAAGTCAAGTGAAGCTGTTTGAATAAGAAAATAAACTTCTGATTACACTCTAAATTGTTTTTACCTAAATAACTGCAAAACCCCAATTTCAAAATCCAAAGCAACGACAAATAGTTTTTCGGCATGAACTTGCTTAAAGAAGTTAATCGATAATTGTTTTTTTCCAAATTTAAATTGATCACGTCGTTAATATGTTCAAGGAAAAAAACTTATTTTTTGAATACACTACGATTTGTTTTTGCCCAAAATGCTTCTTCTTCTTCTTCTTCTTTCTGGCATTACGTCCCCACTGGAACAAAGCCTGCTTCTCAGCTTAGTGTTCTTATGAGCACTTCCACAGTTATTAACTGAGAGCTTACTGTGCCAATGACCATTTTTTGCATGCGTATATCGTGTGGCAGGTACGAAGATACCCTATGCCCTGGGAAGTCGAGAAAATTTCCAACCCGAAAAGATCCTCGACCGGTGGGATTCGAACCCACGACCCTCAGCTTGGTCTTGCTGAATAGCAGCGCGTTTACCGCTACGGCTATCTGGGCCCCAAAATGCTAAAAGCCCTATTTAATAAGACTGTTTTCCTGTAATTCGAAATTCAAAGCAATGACAAGTAGTTTTTTCGACATGAACTTGCTTATAGAAGTTAAGTGAATATATTTGAGAAGGAATGGAAATTGGACACTTCAAATTTATTTATCCTAAGAAACTATGAAAAACCCTATTTTATGAGCTTCAGAGCGATGCCGCTTAGTTTTTTTCGGGATACATTTGCTTATAGTATAGTATAGTTACTACGGCGAGCCTCGTTGGATAAATGTACAACTCGTGCTGAAAAAATCATCATTTTGCAATTTGTTTCATAAATAACTATTTTTTTCTCAAACATGTTAACTTACCTTCTACAAAGAAATTTATGTCGAAAAGACTTGATGTTATCGCTTTTAATTACAGGCAAACAAGCACGTGAAGCAGGGTTATTCTTATTTTCTTAGGTGAGTGTAATCAACAATTTATACTGCCTACTTAACATGTTAAATCAAATTCTACAATCAATTTGATGCTGAAATATATTTGTATAAGCATAAATGTTTATTTAACAGGTTTTACGTAGATTCTTAGGTAAAATAAATTTTGAGTATAGATAAAAATTTCTATTACTTCTCAAGCATGTTTACTAGACTTCGATAAACAATTTTGTGTTGCAAACCATAGCATACTAACGCTTTGAATTTTGATTTAAATGCATGTAAGTTTATGAAGCAGGGTTTTACGTAGATTCTTAAGAAGATAAATTTTGAGTATCATCAGAAATCTTTATTTCTACTCAACTATGTTAATCTCACATCTGTAAGCAAATTTATTCCGAAAAAGCTACGAATAATCGCTTTGAACTTAGAAAAAAACTACATGTCATAGCTTTGATTTATATTTACAGGCAAACGGAACCAAGCAATAGGGCTTACCCCTAAAACTTTATATCTTAGTACGTCTATACATAATATTATTTATCTCTGAAAGACACAACTTTAAGTATTCAAATTGTAAAAGAACATCAACAATTGCTTTGTTCATTTGTGTTATGATTTTTAGAAGTTTTTGGGCAATTATTTAATAGAAGCCTCTTATTACTGTTTTCTTAGCTACGAACATGTTTTTGAACATCTACACTAGGTATCGAATTGTGAACCAAAATCGATAATTTATTGCATAGCGGTACTAAAATATCCAGGTTTTTATGAAAGCTAATGGCTGCTGCCTTTAGGCGTGCTTTTTTGTTTGGTCCGTTCAATATAAAACGACCCAAGCCAAATGTCAAATCGACTGATCTCTACCAGACAGCCATAAGCGCTTTTTAAAAGCTGGATATATTTCTAGGCAATTTGTTTGCTTCGCGGACGACATGGATATTATTGGGAGAAAATTTGAAACGGTGGCAGATTTGTTCACCCGCCTGAAACGCGAAGCAACAAGAGTCGGGCTAATGGTGAATGCGTCGAAAACAAAGTACATGCTGGTTGGCGGAACTGAGCGCGACAGGATCCGCCTAGGAAGCAGTGTTACGATAGACGGGGATACCTTCGAGGTGGTAGACGAGTTCGTCTACCTCGGATCCTTGTTGACGGCTGACAACAATGTTAGTCGGGAAATACGAAGGCGCATCATCAGCGGAAGTCGTGCCTACTATGGGCTCCAGAAGAAACTGCGGTCAAGAAAGATTCACCCCCGCACCAAATGCACGATGTACAAAACGCTCATAAGACCGGTAGTCCTCTATGGGCATGAGGCGTGGACTATGCTCGAGGAGGACTTGCAAGCTCTTGGGGTTTTCGAACGCCGAGTGCTAAGGACGATCTTCGGTGGCGTGCAGGAGAACGGTGTGTGGCGGCGAAGGATGAACCACGAGCTCGCTCAACTCTACGGCCAACCCAGTATCGTGAAGGTAGCTAAAGCTGGAAGGATACGCTGGGCAGGGCATGTTGCAAGAATGCCGGACAACAACCCTGTAAAGATGGTGTTCGCCACGAATCCGGTCGGAACAAGAAGGCGTGGGGCGCAGCGAGCTAGGTGGATTGACCAGGTACACCAGGACCTGGAGAGCGTGGGTCACAGTCGAGGATGGAGAGAAGCGGCCATGAACCGAGGGAATTGGCGAAATATTGTTGGCGAGGCTTTATCAAGATAATTGATGTAAAGCCAAATAAGGCATATATTTCTAGGCTTGGCAAACATTTCAAATATGAGTCTTCCATTCTTCATTTGTCTTGCTTCTTCTTCTTTCTGGAGTTACGTCCCAATTGGGACAAAGCCTGCTTCTCAGGTTAGTGTTCTTATGAGCACTTCCACAGTTATTAACTGAGAGCTTTCTATGCCAATTGACCATTTTTGCATGTGTATATCGTGTGGCAGGTACGAAGATACTCTATGCCCTGGGAAGTCGAGAAAATTTCCAACCCGAAAAGATCCTCGACCGATGGGATTGGAACCCACGACCCTCAGCTTGGTCTTACTGAATAGCTGCGCGTTTACCGCAACGGCTATCTGGGTCCCATGTTCTGACAGTTCTGACAGCAAACAAAGAAAATGTTGTCAACATTGCACTACTACGCAGGCAATTGGATTGGTCTATAGAGAATGATCTTCTCTTCATCGTATCATCGTTAAATAACGTGCTGAGAAGCAGGTTTTGTCCCAGTGGGGACGTAACGCCAGAAAGAAGAAGAAAAACTGTCAAAAGATTGCTTTTGTTTGCTGTGAGAAAGAAAACATAGACATAATTGCTGCCAAGCATTCACTTCATTGTTGGACTGTCGTTGATCGAAAGTTCAAATGACGTCAAACAAACATCGATACGTTTTTATGCTGTGGAAAACGGCTTGTGTAAGATTGAACGTGCGTTGGTATTCGTGGCAGTTTGCTTGTAGACCTCTATTAGAGGTGGTCAGGTCTCGGGTTATCAAAAAAGACTACAAAACTATTGGGTACGGGTTTGGTTCGGGCTTGAAAAAGTCGGGTTTGGTGAGCATAGTGAACAGAGTAACAATCTAAAAGCACAGACAAATAGACGTCACACTCTCGCCATTGTCCATCGACTACCTTTTTAACGATCGATTCAAATATATTGTAGGTGGTCAATCCACCACCAGCAGCGCTCGCATCGTTTTTGTTTGCATTTGACGATAACTTACTACCGCCATCTGTTAGCCCATCGGCCAAACACATCGATTTTAGCATTAGGCGTACCGTAATCCGGGGTAACATTGATCAGCGGGGTAACATTGATCGGGATGACTCATCTTATTAAACGTTCAAATAAAGATTTATTGATGAAACATTTTCGAACCATGAATGGTGCCTCTCTTTCGTATATTCATAAGCTAATGATAATTAAGGTTTTTGCAAAAATTGCGTTTAGTTCATGCACAAACTTGTCAACTTTTTGAAACAATGATTTCTATCATTTTCACTGACACTACCGAAAATTCATGTCTCACATGAGTTCTGCAGACGATGTGATCAAGGAAAATGCGGGTGTTACTAAAAATGGTATCGCCGAAAACGATTCCGTTGTCAAATCTTTCATAAGTTTATTCAATTGGGCAACATTAGCTAATTACTATTACGAATGTAGAATTGCCTGAGGAAATTGCCTACTTTTAGGCGTATTCAGCGGTTCAAGGTGTTTTTAATTTTGAAATAACTCAAAAAGTAAACGACTTGTAAGAGTTTGGTCTTCATATTCGGCTTCAGGGGCCCTGATGTTAGTAAGTAACGACATTTCCAATATTAGCGAACGTTGTTTACTTGGGTGATCAATGTTACCCCATATCAGCTGAATCAAAAAATCACTTAAAACATTTATTTAAACATGTTTAAATCTTTCGAAAAACAAAATAAAGTACATAGTTAGGAGCGGTGGGTGCCAGTACTTGTTTTAAAAATATGAAACTTGTAACATTTGTATTGTGAAATGAAAAATTTAAGAAAAACTAAAAAAAATGATCAATGTTACCCCGGATTACGGTACATGTTTTCTCGACATTTTTGATCGCGATTTGTTCCATTGTGTTACTTCTGGTTGTCTTGCTTCCTTATTCATCAGAATGGACGAGTTCACCATTTTTTAAAACTTGAGTTTTTATTACGTTTTTTTTTTCGGATGTCGGTTTGGGTTCGGGATTGAACAACGATTTTTTCGGGTTCGGGTCCGGGTTTGTTATTGAATTTTTGTCTCAAGTTCGAGTCGATTCCGAGTTTGGAAAAATAAAATAAATTGGGTACGAGTCGGGTTTCGGTTGAAAAAAAAAAATTTCTCCCGGTGGTGATAGTTTTTATTTATTTTAATCTATTCATTTGCCTAACAACAATGAGTGTAACGTTCTTTCACTACTTGGACGATTGTCATCACTAGAGGTATGAACTCTCTCGCTTTCCAGTCAAGAATGATTCTTTATTTCAAATTGATTTGTTACAAGGTCCTACTGGAGACACTCGAAGCTTCGATCTATGTGAAACAGCATGTAGGCGATCACCTATCAGTGATCGATGCATGCGGAAAAGAGAAAGATAGAGTATTCCAAAAAGGGCCATGCCTGCGGATGGCAACAGCATGGATCAATAAATTGTTACCCGACACTTCTGACAGTTGCCATAAGTGCTGACTATTTTGAGCAGGCATTGAACTGATGGTTCAATGCCTATGACGGTAATTTACGATCGCATGTTTCCACTGGTGTGGTCTGCTGGATATGCTAAAATGTAGGAATAGGAATGACATGTTGAATGCATATGTCACATGAGCTACACGCACTCGATTCCCAATAGTCCATTTTACGAGACGTTTTTGAACAGCTGATGGCTCATTTTAAGAATAAAAATTTGACAAGAGGCGGTGTCGTAACGTGTGAAAGTAACAGCAATATCATCAGTGTTGCCGTTTCGTAAAATGGACTATGGCTTTTAGTGCGAGATCATAGGTTATGCGAGATTACTTTTTCAAATCGACGTACAGTTGTGTTCAGAATAATAGTAGTGCTCATCTTTGGCATGCTGTAACTTGGTTTCCATATGAACAATCGACATGAAAATTTGGCAGTGAACTACAAATATACTCAATTTCATTATCACAAGATTTGAAAATTTTCACACTACCGACTAAAAAGTTAAGCACCAGGTGAAATCGCTCAAAATAATAGTAGTTTTTCTTTTGTAAATTTTTGATCAGTAACAATTTTATAAAAAATTGGCTTGTTTATACATTTATAGCTTGGGTGGAAATGGTTGAAACGATGAATAAACATAAATTCCAAAACTCAAAATATAGCAGATATTTAAATTATTAAAACTACTATTATTTTGAGCGATTTCACCTGGTGCTTAACTTTTTAGTTGGTAGTGTGAAAATTGTCAAATCTTCTGATAATGAAATTGAGTATATTTGTAGTTCACTGCCGAAATTTCATGTCGATTGCTCATATGGAAACCAAGTTACAGCATGCCAAAGTTGAGTATTTTGTATGAAAATCGGCTTTCACTACTATTATTTTGAACACAACTGTAAGTAACTTTCATACGGTTTTGAGAATGTTAATTAAGAAGAATCACAACCTTTCTTCTAAAACTGTTTTAAAATGAATCTCCTTTTTAACATTTTTTACCGTCCCAACTAACATTCACTCATTTAACAAACACCATTATGGCAATTTTATCCAGCATCATGTTTTATAACATTTTAATAATTTCCATGGCCAACCTTTGTTAAAACATTGTTCACACAAATTTGGAGAAACTTTAAAGCATGTCGTTGAATACCAACTTTATTTTTCAGCTTTAAAAACGTTTTACAAGCATTTAGTTCAGCTTTTATACGGCTGGTCTAAAAATAATTAAAGACTAATAAAAACAAAAAAATATTTTTCTAGGCACTTTATAAATGTAATGTGCACTATTATTATGATAGTATAACAATCTTATTTAAAAATCGCCTGTATACTGGATTCGAACTCGAGACCTTCCAATCGTCAGCGGTATGCCTTGCCATCTGCGCCATCCTAGAATTGATGATTATACCGTCCAGTGCAAAATATAAACTTCTCATAGCTGAATATTGACCATGTTCGAGCTTCTATTCGACAACGTCTAATCAACACATGGTACGCTAATCTACAACTGAACAAGCATATTATTCAGCTGCTGTTTAGTGCTGATCCAAGCTGAGTTCAGTCAGCTATTTTTAGCGCACAGTGAGAAAATTTATGTCGATGTTGGTCAAAATAATGTTTATTTACACAAAGTAAAAACAGCCTGAAATGATTAATCTAATTTCATAATAAGTTTTAGTTTGTTCAAAAATGATTAATAAACTTAAATAATTTTATAAATTATAGTTTGATCATTATATTATTTGTATTTTTCATAAACCTATTAAATATGCAAAGAAGTAAAAGTTCTCTGTATGAATATATTTGAATCATTTGAAGGGTTACTCCTCAGAACCCACCTGAATAGATTTTTCATAGGTTTAGAAGTTCTAGGAACAAAATTTTGATATTGTCTTCAGATATTTTATCTCTTATGTCAATTAAGTCAATATCACGCTTTGTTTGTCAGTACTTTGGTCCTACTCGGAATACTTAGCTTAAATGTTTATTTTTGTTTTTCACAATAATTCTGCATTTATGGAGATTGACCATGTTTATTTTCTGAACAGCTATTTCAAAAGTTTTAAGAAAGCATAATTTATGAGCTTTGAAATGCATTCGGAACTCAACATGAGTTTCGGATATTTTGTCCATTTTATGATTTTTAGCTATAGTGTGATCGCTTTTACAAGGCTTATTTATTGCTGAACAATGTGTTTGTTAATCGTCATTTTGGCCTCTATTGGATCAACTGTTCTTATAATATACTGAAGCTGAATTAGGATTTTATAAGATACTTATTCAGCTCTTATTCATGCTTATGTTAAACATGTGGGAATAGCTGAAGTGCGACGCAAGAAAAACGTTAGTTCGTCTTCTGAATATCCCTTTGTACATATACATTTGTTCAGTGGAATATTGGCTTTTTAATTGTGGGAAACATGTCTTGTTCAGCTCATTTGTAGAACAATCTTGACTAGTCGAATGAGAATCTTTGGAAACGTTTAATAAGTGGCGATTCAACTTTTGTCCATTCTAATGCATAACGTTAAATATTGATCTAAGTCTGTGTTAAAAAAGCACCTTCTCAGCTCTTTATAGAGCAAATTTTTTATTCAGCTGCCATTACCATTATTGAACAATAATTAAACATGCATGCTTATTTGTGGCTCTGAATTGTTAGTTGGGGTGTATATCGCTTAAATTTTGCATGCAATCAACTCGCGTTAAAACATTAGATAGTTCCTATCATTTCCCACAAAAAATGTATGACAAAATGATTAGCCGATACAATCGATTACTTATGACGTTTTTGTACCAGTGTAAAATCGTCTCAAGTAGTGTTTGGTTTTGATTCGTGGTTAAGGCTTAGTAGCCCGTCATTCGTTTTGGCAGCAATGATGACTTTTCAGCTTGCAATTTCAAAGTGATAAAACTCAGTTTTGAAAGTTTATATTGACTTGAAAAAGTAATATTGTCGCACCGCCACCAAACCGGATCACGCCAGTGTGACTCGCGACGCGTCTCAACTCGCGACACTTTGAAATCACTTTTTTAGTGTGGCGCTGCATTCTAACGATTTCTATGAACACAGCGCACTATTCATATATTAGCTGCAACGCTCGGGGCCCGAGAAAATAATAATTTCAAATAAATGTTGGTCTTGATTTCTACCGGATGCATAATACTGTACGCGCTAACACGCATGAAGTATGCTGATACTTTTTCAGCTCTGTCAGTGCAAAACCAACTGATTTTCTTTGATTCTAATTCGTGAGATGAACCACGCGTGCAAATTTCAATGACGGCCTACTTCGCCTTAAGTCACTTTGTCTCCCATACAACGGAGCGGCGAAAGTAGCGGTTAGGTTGCAAAAGTGGAGAATCTTACTTTCGTCATTTTGTAAATCCGGAAATTAAACGTTCTAAAAGAGAAAAATCGAGTAGGTTTAGAGCGGAACGTGTAGAATTTCGTCTGTGAAACACGTAGGATTGATAAAGTAGGTTTTTTAACTTTTCTGACTTGAGTCTGTTTGAATAAGTCTTCGAGATTTATTATCGTTTGGTTTTTTTACCCTTTTTCTTCTAATTAATCGATATTGTGTAATTTTTGACATTATTCATGCGATGTTTTATTTGCTGCAGCATAAACATAAACAGTTGTCTTTAAAAATGTAATTCCATAATTTCAAGTAAGTGAAGAACTTTGATTCTAGTTTTGATTAAGCTGCTTGTTTTTGCCTATTCTTTGCAAATTATATCTGTAGGACCTGATTATTGCAAATAAGTGAGGAGAGTTGCTATACCAACGATGATCGATTTTTAAACAAAACCACCCGTTAATGAGCTCAGACGGCATACATTTATACGCGCACTTACGAAGGTTGAATAGCTTTAATCGCATGTAAGTCCCATCTTCATTAATTTTCCCATTCAAATGGGACGGTCAAGCTATTATGGAAAGTAAGTATGTATTACATTTAGTTAATCTATTCAGTGTCACGAAGTTGTGTGATTTTGCGAGTTCTTTTTCTACATACGTGATAATCCCACAATGATGGGCCATCATGTTGCAGATGATTTGTATTGTTTTAAAACAGACCTCACTTTTAACTTATGGATTCGCATAGAAAATGGGTGTAGAACCACTTGGGCATTTCCATGATTCACTTTGGGCATGGGTTTTTATCTCGGCCGAATTGGCTGAAACTTTGGAATAAGAAACCCTTCAGTACGACGCATATTGTGGCCAATCTGAGCTCTCAGCTTTCAAAAAAACCTACTGCCGAATTGAATCA
Organism: Aedes aegypti; assembly: GCF_002204515.2. Lineage (NCBI taxonomy): Eukaryota > Metazoa > Arthropoda > Insecta > Diptera > Culicidae > Aedes > Aedes aegypti. The sequence continues at coordinate 178,124,783 of NC_035108.1, read as the reverse complement.
AAAGTGCCAAGTGTAGGATCCGGCTCCCTAAAGATTCCCAGAAATAGCGCACAATTTTTGAAACTAGACAAAACAAACGTGAGATTATGTTGGATAACTTTTTTGTAAGCTAATATCTTGAAAGCAAAGAACTATAATTTCTAATAATTTTGTAATTTGTATTTGGAAAGCATCTATGCCCCGAACAATGAGAAAATTTCCATTACGAAAACATTCTTGACTGGAACCTTACTCGATATTCAAAGGAATATTTGGTTTGATGATTTTAAAAATTATTACATTCGACTGCAATAAAGTTGCCATAATAGTTTTACACCTAAACCTAGTTTTTACCTGAGTTATAGAGAGAAAAGAGGTTACTTTTTTCGCACGTTATTTTTAGTTTGTAACTAAATATTTTTCTTTCATATATTTCGTGTGTAAAATAAAGCATTTTATATTCAGGCTTAATGTTAGTTTTTATTTGTCTTTGAGGATGAGTTAACCGAACAAAGTCGAATAATAATCAATAGCAAGACTCTTGTTATCGACAAATTTTGAGGTGAATGACGTCAAATATTTGTTATCAAAACTCCATCTTAACAACTAATTGATAACATAATAAGTTATCAATTGAGGAAATTTATAACAGAACTTGTTATCAACCTGTTTCAAATGATAGCAAAATGAGATATAATAGATATGATACGTTTAGTAATGGGCTTTCAGTGATATCAGCGCCACATGGTGATGCTACTTGTGTTACAATTGAAACTGGACTTGGATGTCTATTCTCTGTGATAAGTAATTGAAGTTTCTTATGCTATATAAACTTTGAAGGATCAAAAAGTTAGTTCAACTACTTACCGAGTACCCGGATCACGACTTTGTCATCATCAAAGAAGTTAACATTCACTCCAAGAATGTGCCTTCCATGGCGGGACGCGGAGTCGATCTGGACGGATATCAGCTTCCCTTCCATTTCTTTCTGCATTAATGACTTCAGCATTGCTGCCGACTTTTTCAAGTTTTCCACCGTGTTCTTGCGATTGATAGAAATGCCCAAAGCGTGGCATATTGGGTCAAATATCAATTTAAAGCCTTCCCATTCCACAGCTTGCAAAGGCAAATTGTGGGACGTTATCAGCTTCATTATCGCGCTCCATACAATTTGTTTATCAATTGCGACCGATATTTTGCTGATTTTGCGTTTTTTGGTCGGGGGTACATTTTCTTCCTTTTTAAATAGCCCCCGTTCCTTGGCTATTTCAGGGTGCTCAAAACGGAGGTGACGGATGAAATTTCCTGCATCATATTTTGCTCGGAGTTGTTTGTAGCTACAACTGGATCCACCATCAATGCTACAAACAAAATATTCGTTTTCTTCCGCCATACAGGATTTTGCAACGTCTCGAAAAAACCTTTTCTTTGGTGGTTCTGATGCTGGTGAGGTTTCGGATGCTGTTGTTAATGACGGAATAGGTATTGATGCTGATGTTGATGGGGGTGTTAGAGCCGGAGATGATGTAATTGCTGCGGCAGCTGCTGCTGCAATCATGTCCGACGCAGCACACGACGCAACTTCGGTCATGGACGTTAGAGTCAACACGGAGGCGGATGATGTATCCGAAGTAGCTTGTATGATTAGGGTAGCTGGCGATGAGGATGATTGTCCCGCCGACACCAATGTAATCACCGGTGGCGACCCACATTCAATTTCCTCGATAGGCGAAGCTGGTGGTAATGTTTGTTGTCTTGGTTCCGGAGATAGCAGAGCAGCTGCTGTGTTGTTAGGTACTGACGTTAATGACGCGGAGCCTGAGGCCACTTCCGTTTTAACACTTACTTCCATGATAAACAATTTTACCAATAACTCACGAAGAAAACCGACGGTGTTTGTGAAAAGTACAGTTAGACACTTCAATGAAACCGAAAAGCCTTTGAAGGATCAAGCGTACGAATACAGTAAAAAGGAAACGATCATAAGTAGTAGTAGAATGGTTGAAAGCTTTCAAATTGAGCTTCTGATGCTGTCAATGAATCAGTAAAGCTGTGAATGGTGGTTACTTGACGGTTTGAAATTATGCAGTAGAGGAGAGAAGAAAACAGACTGTAAGTGTTTTCTTCGCTGTCTTGCAGCAGATGAATTTAGAATTCACAGCATAAAATCGTTTTGGAAGCTAAATAAACTGTCAGAAAAAATGTTCGTGACATTTTTTTCTTGATGGTTTATTTTTTTCATTCTTCTTCATAGTCAGTGCGAAAAACAGTATAATGTCACAGAAAAATGTAGCAAGATAGTACTTTTCCCATCACTGGGCAGGTGCCATTGTTGCCTAAACTAATTTGAAAGTACATCTAAACTTCGATCAATAATTATCAGTTATTAACTTTTAGCATGATATTCTACAATACCTTCAATTATCTTTAATTGTTTCTTTTGTTCTGAAGTTTTGATGAGTTTTGAAATGTCTTAAGCACACTGCTTTAATATTATGACTTATTTTTTTACCATACTTCTATTGTCCCATGTGAATAGGAATCTAAGCAAACATGATACTGACATGTGTTTATGGGCAGTATAGAGAATTTGAAAAAATCACTAGCAAACCCATAACAAACCCATAATCAAGCTAAGTTTTGATTTTTATTAAGTTCATCAACAGAATACGAAAACCATATATGAAATATGATTTGTTATAATTATTGGAAAGCTACATTATCTTTTTATTTCATTTAAAAACTTTGTATTGTTGGATTTGTAATTCCATTTTTATCAAAATACTAGTTTTATTGAACATTTTATAAATCCCGGGATCCCGGCACTTCCCGAGACAAGCCAAGATTTTTGTCCCAAATCCCGGGACGAACAAAATGGCCGGGAAATGAACACTCTAGTGGAGAGTCATCAAATGATAAACAGTTTCAGTCAACTTACTGTTATCTGTGAGTATGTTCTAGAAAATTTAAAAGTTGTTTTGTCACATTGCTACATATAGCAGCATAACCGTCACATTGATAATATACATGAGCCTCGTAATGTAGTAGAAAAGAAACTCCTATAAATATTATTTTCTGACTATTCACCCAATATTGGGTATGTACTGTATAAAATTTCATCCAATATGCACTTTAGAGTCTCTTCTTTCTCTCTCACACTTTCATGAAATTAGTAAACAACAAGGCCAGTAAACGTCAAACTGCCATGGACCTATGAACGGATTCACAATTTGACATTTTAGCGGTGCCGTGTTATTTATCTGGCCATGGAAACCATTGAATTCGGCACCGCTCAAACGTCAAATTAGTGAACTCGTGCATCGGTCCATACTAAAACAAAACAGTGCAGAGCCCCATACTGCCATAAAATGTATGGTTTACTCAATGCCTACTTTGGTCGAATGTTACAAATATGGAGTAAACAAACCCCGGATACAATTTTTAGCGAAATTCCTGTTCATTAGCACCCTTACTGGCAAAAAATCATTGAAGATTTTGAACTGCAAAACTAATTACTTGAAGCATTTCTTATCAAATCTGTGGAATAATTTGAGGGAAAATTTTTAGTTGTAGACAACATTTTGGCGACAATCGTGAATGAATTTCAAACAAGTCTGAAAAAAATCCTGATAGAATTCAAAGTTCAAAAGCTAAATTCGTGGCAGAATATCTGTAAAATTAAACCATTTCTTCCAAATAAACAACAGTAAAGGCCCAAACGCAATGATAGCGGAACGGCAAGGGAAAGCGGAAGCGGTTCGCTAGCATGGATCACACCATCTCGACTGAGTTGTCAACGAATGAAAGTGAACTGACACTGAGTCGACAAGCATGTTATAGTTCATGCTGGGGCGAACCGGTTACGCTTTCCGTTGCCATTCCGCTATCAATGCGTTTGGGCCTTAACTCCAAAACGCAACTGATTATTGACGAATTCGAGATAAACCGAATTAGAAAATTATTCCATTCATATTAAAATATCTATATTTTAACTGATCGTTTGAATAAATGAATTAGGTTTTGAAAACAATTATATCAGTCAGTGGCGGCTCGTAATTACACGTTTTATCAGATCTACGATCCTGAAAATGACTAATTTTGCATATTTAGATTATAAAACAAACAGTAAACGCTAATTTGTTATTGTATGAACATGAGGATTTGATTATTTGGAATAGCCACTGATATCACTATTAATTAATTATTATTGTTCAACAACGTTCAAGCATTACAGTGCTGTTCTGAATAATAGCAGCGCATGTCGATTTCCATACAAAATTCTCAACTTTGACATGCTGTAGTTTTGTTCCCTTTCAAGCAATCGATTTGAAATTTTCTCCACAGAACTACAAATATGCCCAATTTTGTAAACACAAAATTTCAAAATTTTCTAAGCCCCTGCCAGAAAGTGAGATACTAGGTGAAATTGTACGAAAAAATAGCAGTTTTAAAAATTTGAATTTCGGCTTGACATTATAGTTTTAAATTGTATATCACTTACCATTGGAACAATCTCCTCCTACTTATCAAACCTACACCTAAACCGAAAATGTTTAAAATATTTGTTGAAGAAAAATTTTAAAATGAAAAACTGCTATTTTTTCGAAAAATTTCACCTAGTGTCTCACTTTTCGGCAGGGACTCTGAAAAAACTGAAATTTTGAAGTTACAAAATTGACCATATTTGTAGTTCTGTGGAGGAAATTTCAGCTCGATTGTTTGAAAGGGAACAAAACTACAGCATGTCAAAGTTGAGCATTTTGTATGAAAATCGACATGCGCTGCTATTATTCAGAACAGCACTGTAATTATAGAGACGTGTTTATGTATAGAAATAGTTTACCAAAGCCGTATGAATAACAGTGTCAAGAGTTGATTCATGGATAAATGTATAGTTTATTTGTTGGAATTTCAAATACAATTTCTTATTATTAATAGTACTCGCTTTAGAAGTTCTGTACGAGTTTCTGACAAACTCTTTGAATTCTTTGGTTGTTATTTCTAACCATCTCTGGCTTATTCTCCGGAGGAGTTTTGATGATGTTTGGAAAGGTAACCTGCCTTTAATTTCATACTCATCAGATCAAGAAAAAAGTGACTTTAGTGACCATTTTCGTGAATAAAGTGACTTTAGTGACTTTTTGTTGAAAATAGTGACTTTTAAGTGACCAGGTCGAAAAAAGTGACCAAGTCACTAAAAAGTGACTTGTTACCAGCCCTGGATAAGAGTATGCGATATGGATTTTTTCCATGTCGATACGAAACGAAACGATACGCGGAATATCTTGCGCTGATAATGACGAAACGAAACGAAATTTAAAAATGTTTCGTGTAACTCGATACGAAACCAAATATCTCACGGAATTTTTCGAAACGAAACGAAATTTTTGATTTTTTTCCGCGGAATACACGTTTAAGTTTTTTTTTTCTTGTCAAAAGCTGGAAATTTGACAATAGGCATAAAAAACGTCTTTTTATATCCTCTACCATATGGAAACCTTAGCGTTGCTCAACGGAATCCTTACATGTTTTGGTAAAACTCTTTTCTGTTTGTTTGAAATCTTCTTAATAACTTTTTAAGTTTCATTTCAACATATCTGATACTCACACAAGGCAATGAGTGGGTTTAAGAGGAAAATAATCATCATCATTCTACACATTTTCAAAACCAGTTATTTTTGCTCAAAATTGAAGCAACGTTCATGAACATCTATCATTGCATTACACTTATTATATGTAATACGATGATAGATTTTCATGAGGATATCTTGAAATTTGAACGTAAAAACTGTTTTTTTTTATGATAGCTGATGATTGAATGATGGATTCTTGAGCCTTAACTTAAATGTAGCAACTAAGAAGTGGGTCGAAAAGCAGTTACAAACATTCAAAACAATTTTAAAAATATTGAGAGGAGTCCAAAATTAATTTGATTTTTAGAAAAGCCTTACAATTTTTTTAATCATGTGGATATGCTAATATATACCATAAAACATGGAATAATGGTATTCATTTTTTTTTTTGCTGTACTTTATGCTTTGTGGCTTGAATGAATGTGATTGGGGACACAAGTCGATAAGTGATCATGAAAACACTAAACTGAGAAGCAGACTCTTCCCCAGTTGGAACGCAACGCAAGAATGAAGAAGAAAAATAAGTAAAAGAGAGGAATCACTGGAATATTTGCTTTAGTATTTGCTGGAGTATTGAATTAAATTAAATTTTAAAAAATCCATCAACACATACCTAAGAAATCAATCAAGATAAATTTAAAAGAACTGCAAAAGTAATAAACTCCAAGAGATATTGCGACAGCAACATAACCAGGATAGCCTGTTGGGGTAATTTAGAAGTTCCTAATAAATTTTCTGGAAAAGCCTTGCATAAACTGTGAATTAATTCTTGGAGGGATCAAATCTGGATGAATGCAAACTTTAAGAGTAAACCTTGTAGAAAATACTGAAGGTATTTCTTTTATTTTGTAGAGCAAATACTGGAGAAATGATCCTATTCCAAAATCTGTGAAGGAATTTCTTGACGATTTCTGGAAGAAATAAGGATTGTTGAAATTATCTCATTTTCAGATTCTTTGTTTAAAACTGACTACAAAATCACATTTTCACTGAATTTTGAGCCTCGAGAGTGTTTTAAAAATATTTGAAAATTTCGAAAAAAAAAAAGTTTTGAACCTGGACTACATAGCATAGAGGAACCGCAAATAAGATTGACAATTTCACCCATGTTCGTTCAGACAATCCGTCTTTCAATGAGCTAAATTTAATGTTTGGCTTATTTTTTTCCTCGAGATCTAGATGTGCGAAAATTGAAAAAAAAAATAAAAATTGTTGCGCTTTTCTATTGTGAAATACCCTAGGTATACCACCAAACTTGAATCTAAATCCGGAACCAATTTTGATGGTGCTTGCAATGCATGAATCAAATTTATAACTGATTTGTGATTTTTACTAAAACAAATCATCAAAATCGATCGAAAGATGGCGAAACTAGAGAATTTTGAAACTTGATGTCGGTATTGAAAAGGTTAAGACCTTTGCCTTGCAGCATTTGGCTTCCAATACTTGTAATGATAGATTATCAATATTCGCATTTTTTTTAAATTGGGGGTCGTGAGGAAATTATGTCACGTTATAAAAGGAGAGAGGAGTTGGTGGTGTGGTACAACGTGAATAAACCTAGATTCATTTTTCGATATAAAATAATGTATGCATCTTCCTTGTTTAAGGTGAATATAAAACAAAGGCATACCTCAGAATTTCAAGAGCACAAATCTAACAAACCCGACAGCGGTTCAAGCTGAACACTTGATCGATTGGCCATCGAGTAACCAATCCCTGGGCAATCCGCAGCGAGGAATTTAGGGCAAATGGGCGTTTTTGGAAACTTTACAACGGCAGTGCAGTTTATCATATCCTGCGGACCAGTCAATACTACAGTCATCCCACAATTATGGATAGCACATAGAAATGGATCTAAGTTGGTTTAAACGGAGAATATCTCATCAAATAGAGTAGCAATTACGCAGAACCCATTTTACCTACGCGAACCATAAATCTATACAGCATCGCAATCAACAATAACATGCTTAAACACATTTGTTCCATTCGTAGGAAATAAAATGTCATACATATGCCTAGAAGCGTTGATTCATATTTGTGGGGCATTTAAACCCATACCACAGTTATGAATCTAAGATAAGACGATTCCTAAAGAAACGCCAAAACGTATGCTTTCATTAGCACACCATTCGTTTGCCTCGCAGATAATTTGCTGTTATAGTGTTCTGATCCATGATATGAGACGATTTGATCCATAATACGGACCCATTTTTGACTGTAGCTGCTAGGAGTAGAAGCGAACGCTTTGCTTTTTTTTGTTCGAAATTTAACTCGAATTTCGCGAAATTCCGTTTTATTCCGTTTGTTTTCAATTTTCCGTGGAAATATTTTAACAATTTGGCGAAACGAAACGAAATAGCAAAATACAAATTTCGCCAGTGCGAGTTCCGTGGAATTCCGCGGAATTTCGTTTCGAAGCGTATTTGACGGAATCATTCGGTATTTCGCATACCCTTAGTATTTGAATCACTTGTTGCATTAGCTAGCAGTATGATAGTTGGATTTATGATAAGCAGTTTGTCGAAGGATCATCAGCATTGCAGATATTTTGTTCCAGATGTATATTAATATTTGGAACTGTTCAGCAAAGGGACGGATAGTGGTGGACCCCTTCGAACTTTTCTAGAATTTGTAATCACTCAAAACTAGAGAACTGCTTCTTCAAGAATGCACGTTCTCTTGAGGTCTTAAAATTTATAGAATCTCGATCCCGTTTCCCAATGAAGGGGTTGAAATTCCTTGTGTAAACTGCTTCTTCATTCTACGATAAGACTAATTGACTGTTTTGGTGAGTTTTTTTTTCGAATAAACAACTTAATTTCAATGATACCAGGGGTATGTTTACATCACAGGGTTTTTTATCGTTTCAGAGAGCGAGCAATGGCGCTTAAACCAAAGCTCATTAGCTAGGACACAAGGTGGAAATATTTGTGTCCCATCCCTGGAAGACAAACGCGCATGGGGTGACATTAACTTTCTTAGCTACGTCACTCCCATCGTTGGCAAAATCATTTCGTTCACACTTACTTGCACGCAATTACAAAAAAACATATATACCGTAAAACGGGGTATCTTTGACAATGCGGGTAACTTTGATAGTGCGTAACCCACCACATACTAAACGAAATTTCATAATTTCTGTTAATCAGTTAAGCAAAACGAATGCAAAACTAAAGAATATTGGTATGACACTTCATGTAAGAGCAGTTTTCATTTGAATCAAGAACATTTGAGGCTTTTTATACGAATATTAAAAATTGACACAATTTTCGCATTTTCGAAACGTTTACAAACAATCTGTTCTACGATCACTATTTGATGTAGTTTTGAATAGTTGGCCACTTATTTTTGATAGCCTAGTTATCATAGAGCTTGAATACGGTCTCAAATGTTTTAGCGAAAAGCATTTTCACAAACTGGGACCATTTTTGTAATCTAAGTCAGAAATTTCCATATAACGTTAAACGCCTAGAGGTATGCAATGCCCTACAAATGCACATTATTCATTCAATTGTGTTCGATTCATACTCCATTATCAAAGTTACCCCAGAATAGAAAACCTACTTTCGATCATATGAAAAATTATATATCCATTCAGAATAAATCTTTTGGCAATCTATCGACTGCAATCGATAGCTAGGATGCCAGTACTTGTTTTAAAAATATAAGTTATAATTCTTTGAAACAGCAAGCATAAATATTCAAGTTTTCTTCGAAAAAACTATCAAAGTTATCCCGTTTTACGGTACTAAAATACACTCACACATTCCCTATTATCCAACTTCTTGGCATCTATGAGGGCGTCGGTGAGTCGCTGGCTTCTCTCTAAGTAGGTGTCATATCATCATTATCCTTCCCTTTCCCCGTAACGGAGAATATGGGCGTGGCCAACAATGGAAATTTCCATGTCTTTCCATCTCTGACTTCCGATTGAACAGTTATTTCATCCTCAATAGTTATTCTAAATCGACCATATATGTCCCGCGAAACGCGGGACACCCTGTCAGATTTCATTCCCAATTAAACATTCTTCGTATTGGATGTGTATTCTACAAACATTTTAGGTCTAAATCATGATCTAATTGCTCAGTAAACAATCAAGGATGTTTTCTCTCGCCTCAATGCACACTCAATCCGTAATTATGGACCTGTGCACGAGTTCACTCGATGACGTTTGAGCGGTGCTGTGTTATTTAGGTGACCATGGAAACGAGTGAATTTTGCACCGCCCAAACGTCGAATTAGTGAACTCATGCACGGACCAATTGCCGAATCGATTGTTGCGCTTGGAGAGGGCAACCGAGTTCACCCTCTCAGGCGAAAGGCGACATGGCAAAGAGAACGCCGAAATGAACATTGCGCGAGAGTCAGCATCGTTCGATTGGCTCGTATGTTCATTGCAGTCTGCTTGTGTTAACTGTTGATCCATTCTTCATTGCCAGCAGGCTGTTCATTATCGTTTCGTGATCCGATCCTGCGCGTCAATTTGCACCGCTCGATCGGATCACTATTCGATTGTGTGAAGATACTATCGGTACCTGCATCAATGCGTCGGTCGCTCAGGCGACCATATAGGCGGTGCGTGTCAGCAAACTGGCAATGTTTTGAAAACTCGACCCTTTTAAACTTTGTAACAGAATACATAAAAGACTCCTACGGTATATCAGAAGATACCTATCATTTATTGGCTTGGTAGGGAATTAGAAACTGTCTGCCGAATCTTGGATGTGATTCTTATGATTAGAATTTAAATATATATTCTTATATGTGCTCGTATTAAGTAAGGCATCTCGCACGGATTTCACGATTTTTTTTCCTCTAATTACTATGCGAATAGATATTTCGACAATGTCAGGAATCGTCCGTTGTTTACATAAAGGATTTATTTACGCCTGACCGGATTCGCGATATTATTCGATAAACATATTGTACGCCGAACAAGTGTTCGCTCGCCCTCGCAAGAGTAAGCGACACGGCCAAAGGATCAAAACCAGTGAGATTAAACCAAATTCTATTGAAACTAGCGTTCTAATGAATTTATGATAATAAAGATTGATATATGCGATGAAGTTCAAAATAAATAGTCATATTTGACAATATGTTTGTTGAAATTGAAATTTATTTATAAGATTTATCCTCAAAAGTACCCATTTCTGGTATTTGAAATTAAATTTTATAATATGCCTTTTTGACGATTGCTATATTGGTTTACTGAAATAGTGTTGTACAGTGAACTCAGTTTAAATGTGGTCAAACCAATGGGAGTCTCTGGCACATTTTTATTATTTATTAATTTCTAGATGTTCTCTTTTCAATTTTTGTAAAATTCTTCTTAACTAGTTTAAATTACTGTGAACGTGAACGTCCAAATAAACTTCACACAAACGCAATTCATCTTTCGATTATTCTTATCAAAGTATCCAAAAGTATCTACAGTCGAAACTTGTTATAACGACATCACAAGGGATCGTCGTTATAGAGAAAAATCGCTATAGAGAATAGTTATTATAATAAAATATTTTTCAAGGTGCCGAAAAATGTCGCTATAGAGAGCTTTTGTCACTATAAAAGTTGTAGTTATAACGAGCTTCGACTAACCAAGATTAGTCAATGCTTAATGCTCAATGAACGACCTCCGGCGGTTTTTATTTGCAAAGATAAATCAAATAGTGTGGTGTCCAACATAGCAAAAATTTGTGAATATTAAGCAGCACGCAATTTGAACATCGACGGAAAACTGTGGCAGGCATTTGAAAATTACAAGCGTTAGCCAACAGCTGAAGCAAATATGACCATCTGTCAACCAATCAGGGCCCTTCCAAATATATTTCAGTTAAATCTGCTAGAAATTTACATGAATCTGTTGACTGCTCTTTCAATCACTTCTCGATGAAACCGCCAACCGTCGAAGTGATTCTGTGATACACTCGTTTTACGCAGAACGTGTTTAACATTCGTCAGACACTTATTTAGGTGGAGAGACAGCCGAGAGAGCTCAGGCGTGTATCTATCGCTCCAGAGGTCGCAGGTTCAAATCCCGTTTAGAACTTTTTTTATATATTCATCTAGTTTGGTAGCTAATTATAGCTCACTTTCAAACCAGCAGCAATGTAATTTTAAGATCGCACATAAATATCTATCATATATGATGGAGTCCTTTTGTTACATTCGACTCGCTATAATTTTACAGGTTTCGTTCGTACTGTGAACCTATAAAATTCAATGAAACGACATGGAAAACGTAAAATTGTAATTTAAAAGCATGAATTGAATCGTTTCAAATTAGAACTTCGGTTAGTAAACTGTTTTGAGTGTAATATTTACATAGGATTGCATAAAAATTAAAAACTGTAGCGGTTTCTGAAAACCATATTATGGATCAATTTTCATATTATGAATCAAATTGTGACATATTACGGATCAGTGCGCAAAATCAAGAGATTTTCAACTCAATGCATCTAGATTGCATGATTTGTCGAAAGTTAACAATGTGTCACATATTACTGCAAAAAATAGCAGTGTTAGAGCTGGAAACAAGGGTGAAATTCCCTTTTTTGTGTGATACTGCATTGTAGTTACTGAGACATGAACTGTTTTCGCTCCACATCAAGTTTTCCACCCATTTTTGTCTGCTAAATAATGAAATTTACAAACCTTGATGTTTTATGAGTTTTATTTTTAGTGCTATTGTCTGAAAATGTCGAATCCAATGCTTAAAATGGCAGAAATCTACATTCTTTGGAAGTGATCCATAACCGTGGTAAACAATCATTTCCTGGTCTATATTATGAATCACTAGTTAGAAGTGCCAATATTCGGTATTTAGAATCAACAATCAAGAAAAATGTTTTCCAAAGATGAATTCATACTAAATCGAAGCGAACGAGCATGTTTTATGCTATTACATTTGAATTTTACCACCTGTGGGAGCTTATGAATGCTGACGGCACTTCTTACAGAAAACAACCATATAATGGTAGCTGTGTGGTACCAACTAAACATTTGTCAAATACACCGTTATTTAGCGGTTGAATGTTGTGCTTAACATTACAAATGGTAGAAGACAAATAGTATAACATGGGGAAAATATGTTTCACGTCAACGTTTATGTTTTGAGCGAGTTATCCGATGTTGAACGCCAAAGTGATTCGTCACTGTGGGTGATCCGTAACTGTGTGGGCATGGTACGAATAATGCGAAAGCCACCATGGAATGATTGCGATCAAATGAGTGTAAATCCCTCTCTTTTTTGAAAATTATCGGGCGGCGATTCTCCTGTATGCGATCTGTGTGCAGCCGCTATCATGGCATGAATCAATCGGCTACGCTGTGTATCTTTGTTCATTTGCAAGAAGAGAAGAAAATGAACAAGTCAACCGAATGACACAATCCGTTCATTTATTGACTTGCCATTGCGCTGCTTCTCCTACCACCCGGTGCGAAGAGGGAAGGTGAAAAAGAGAATAATTATCGTTGGCTCTCGCTGATTCTCTCGCCGATCAACAACACTGTCAAACAATTAGATTTGACGCAGTAATATCATGTTGAAAAATGCGTTGTCCCGCGACGTCTGACGTCTGGTCACCTTAAGTTATTCATAAGTAATTGGAATAAGAGTGGTAAAGTAAATAACATGACAGTTTTCAGTATGCAATCAACGAAATACTCCGTTACCACGCAACGCAACAAAAACCATAATATTTATCGTAAATACGCACCCAGACCGTATCAAAAAAATATTTTTGGATTACGAATTTAGCGGCTCAGGTGTCCAGTTCTGGGGGATCTCCCCTTAACAAATAACGATACCCGATAATATCACCCTGCAGGAAATAACCGTCAAATTTAAAAATCTATTTTCTAATAAAATTTGTCCAAATTATTATTATTATTAGGTTTATTATAGGCGGAGACGAGCCAGCCACTGGTAGAAAGTCTCCCTAATAAAAAAAAGGTTTATTATAGAGATTTTCAGCCCGTGGCTGGTTAACCTTCATTGTCCAAATTTATTGTTTTTTCGACAAATCGAATTGAAAGGCAGTTACTAAAAAATGGCTGTAATGCAGAAATTTTTACATAAACCTGAACTATAGATAAAAATTTAAGTTCTGTATAGCAATTTAGTATTTTTTTTGCTACGAATAACAAATTGATCCTTTAAGAAAATATGTAATTATAGCCAGATCGAATGCTAAAGACTACGCTTTGAAATAAAGTCTATTGAGCTTTAATCGATTATGATTCAAGCTTCCCTTCCCCATTTACGATGCTGCCAAAAATCTATCAATCTCAAAATTTGAGAAACTGTCACTCAATGGTATAGAAGCAGCAGGGGTGTAAGTGACATTTTGATTGATTTTGAGTTAAGTAAACTATCGACTGCCCCGCTATTCTTGGACAGGTAGATATAAGTGCTCGCCACCGGAATTTGCGAGCTAATTCTATGTTACGACCACCTCTACGACGAACTAATTTTAGACAAAATGTAGCTATAAATGGGCTGCAACGCGTATTCAACAGAGTAGCACCAGCGTTCGACTTTCATCTTCCAAGACATACAGTCCGCCGTAATTTTGCCGAAATACTTACTCGAAGAATTGTTTGATTTTTATTGTGTACTTGTTTTTATATATCTTGACCTATTTTGTCGTAAATTTAAGTAACCACACATCATTGGGACTAATTGTCTGTTGGTGTAAACAAATAAACAAACTAAAAAAATCTACTGTTTTCAAGCTTCCAACGGTATGTTCGGGTGTTTTTTTTTCGTTTGATAGCAAAAAAACATAAATCGAAAAATCTGGCTTGTTTTTGGCTCCTATTTAATTTGTATCATCTGTATCACTTATTTTTCCAAGAAACCTGTATAAAACCTGTATGATTACCAGCAATTCTGAATGATTTTTTTTTTCAATGCATGAAATTACAGATTGGACGTTTGAGCAGCGCCAAATCCACTTCTCTTTTTTTGGTCCGTAAACAATACGTCCAAGTGTGAACTCATACATTGGTCAATTCAGAAATTCTAAAGAGGGTAAATGAGGAATTGAGAAATTAAGAATAAACATATATTTACAAAAGTTTTTTTACAAAGCCAAGATTGGCATCGAAAGTTATCAGTCTTTCAACTAGTAGTGTTGATCAATCTTAACATAGCTTTCTCCATGCGGGTGTCGGGCATGTCCAGTGCGCTGCACATGAACCTGGAATCCGCTCTTGTGGTTCGAGCTGTAATCAACCACACGATGAGTTCCATCAGCTTCGTCCAGAGTATACTGTCCCTTCACGACATCTCCATCACGATGTTCCCAGGCGCTCTTGTGATCGTGAGTGTACCCATCCTTAACGCCGTATCTGAATTTGTACTTCGGGTGTGAGTGATGATAATCCTCTTGCTGATAGTCCAACTTCGGCTTCAATTGATGGTGTTTCTCAAGATGATAAGCATGAGCTCCTCCAATGTACCGAGCAGAGACAACAACGGCCAAACAGGCAAGCAGAACGATGATCTGAATGAAATTAATCTATATTTGATCAGTTGCCTAATAACGAAGTATTTTAATCTTACCTTAAACATGTTGGATCTTTTGTGTATAGAATGCTATTTGGCTGATTGTTTGCTGAGAACTGATGTCGAATTATATCCATCATTTAACTTTTATATTGTCTGGGAAATTCATAATTATCATCATTACCCTATACTAGATTATTCGTAGTTGACGTTATACCTACTTTTAAATAAATATGTACTCTTAGAACATCACATGTTCTTTTGATTTCCCTTTTAACCACACGTTTCTTTGTTTCCATTTCAATTGCTTTGCAGATTAAAATTTGACAATTACAGCTATTTTGCGACTGTACCTTTCGAAGGGTGATCTTGAGAATTCAAATTGAATGAATACAAGTTCAGTTATAGATTGATACAATGAAAATATAAAACTTTAATTATCGTTCCATTGTCAACTTACTCTATTACTCTACATTCATCACGAACAACAACCGATTGCATTTCCCTCACTTTTCGATTACATACCCGGAAAGTAAATAATTTGCTGACAGACCGTTGAAAGCTGGCAATTATTTCCACTGGACACAATACAGTGAATCGCGAACGGAAAATAAAATCTGACCTACCGCAACATGCAACTTTCGGGTGTGGAAGCAGAATCATGGTAGAAAGATGGAAATTGGATCAAAATCGCCAACTCGTATAAAAGTTCTTTGCTTAATTTTATCGAACATCAGTTCATTAAAAGCATTTCAACAAACATCATTTCAAGTGCCAACCATTCACAGGAGATCTAAAATGTTCAAGGTAGATAGCATTGGTTTTGAAATTTGACCTTAGATTAATTTAATGTTTAATTCGTTTTGTTTAGATCATCGCTTTGGTTGCCTGTTTGGCCGTTGTTGCCTCCGCTCGATACTATGGAGGAGATCACGGTCATCATCATGAGGAATATCATCATTCGCATCCGAAGTACAAGTTCGAGTACGGAGTGAAGGATGGACACACCCACGATCACAAGAGTGCCTGGGAAACCCGAGATGGGGATGTTGTGAAGGGTCAGTACACCTTGGAAGAAGCCGATGGGACCCACAGAGTAGTTGACTACAGCTCGGATCACAAAGGAGGATTCCAGGCTCATGTTCAACGCAATGGACATGCCCACCATCCACACGGAGAGAGCTACGTTAAGATCGATCAGCATTACTAATATGTTTGTTTAAGCTGATTAGTTTCTTGAGCACTTGTATGCGTCCTGTAAATAAATTGCTTTTAAACAGATTGAAACAAATACTTTTGAGAAGTTTTGCAGTTTAGCCGTGCTTCAAAAATGGATAGGGAATTCCTAGAAGACTATTCCACCGGAATAGTTTTTGACCGAAGTTATACTATAACTAATAATCTATAATAAGTTGGTGATGTAGCACACATGCACAAACTGAAAGAAAAAAAAAAACAGAGAAAACACAGAAACTGTAATTTTTTATCGAGACATTCATTTAGCCGAGCTGCACTTTGGATATTTTTTTTTTCATAAATTACGACACTTTTTAATATTTTGCAAGAAAATATTATAATGAATTTAGTCTACAATAAATTTGAATGATATTGGGTTTATTTTGTGGGCTTAGTTTTTCCCCACCTCAAATTTATGGATCAATTAATGGTCATTTTTCAGAACAAAATATGATAAAAAATCATGTTGACGCTGTACAAAACAAAAATATCCTTAATCTTTACAGAAATCGTCTAGCCATACTTGATTGTAATTTAATCATAGCTAGCTGTTCAAACCAATTTTCGGAACCTTAAACAAAAGCGATAAAACTGATACTGATCATGATGGGCCTTAAATGTCAACTTATCTTAATTGGGCCCTTTTTAAGGCGTGAGCCACCCGCCAGGAATTGCGCTGTTATCCAATGCTCGTAAAGATACAAAAATCTGACATTTCCACTCGAGCTCTTCCAGTGCAGTTTCTCGAGCCCCGGTTGACCTTGTTGCACGGCCCGTCGGAATCTTCGCCATAAGATGACCTTTATATCCGTGCCTACGACTGACTGTGCGGTAGAATGGGTATATAGATCACTGGAACTTTTGTTTCATCGTCATCATCGTCATCATGTGCACTGTTGATGGTAATTCTTGCTCAAGTCTAAATAATAACTCAGAAATTACAAATCGCTACATACTTCACTAGTACCATCATATTCAAGTGCCGACGATGCGATGGCGCAGAAATAGCAATGGCACAAGCCCCTCGAAGGGGCAACTCTGCCGTGAATTAATGATATCAGAAGGAAAAGAAAAACAGTCCACTTTGCAGGTAGCAGACTCATGCTGAGTCGGTGCGTTTATTCACTTTAAATGTCATCTTCAAGGTGTGCTGGTTCGAAGAATACACATGTGTGCCAATTAAATAACCAGATGTAAGGCAAGAAGCCATATTTTTGATGGCACATCCTCGCACGAGTGTTACTGTGGATTGTTCTAAATTAGTGAATGGTGAACCCATATCTTTTGTTGCTGTTACTAGACGATTGATTGATTTTGCTTCCAGTTTCGTCGCTAATAACACAAGATAGCTGTAGCGGTAAACGCGCAGCTATTCAGCAAGACCAAGCTGAGGGTAGTGGGTTCGAATCCCACCGGTCGAGGATCTTTTCGGGTTGGAAATTTTCTCGACTTCCCAGGGCATAGAGTAGTATCTTCGTACCTGCCACACGATATACGCATGCTAAAATGGTCATTGGCACAGTGAGCTCTCAGTTAATAACTGTGGAAGTGCTCATAAGAACACTAAGCTGAGAAGCAGGCTCTGTCATAGTGGGGACGTAATGCCAGAAAGAAGAAAGAAGAACACAAGATTAAAGTACACTGTAACTTTGACCTTGAAATCTTGACAGCGGAAGTTGACAGAACAAAGAATCATCTGAATGCTTTCATTAGTGTGTTTTGATAGAAAAATACTCAGTGCTGTTAAATGTCAAAACTTTGGAAAAATTGAAATGCTAATAGCATTTTTCCATGCGAAATATCGCATCAGCAAATATTGCCAACCTACAATGACTTTTTCCACGGGGAACGATGATATTTGCAATATTCAATTGTCAAATTCACGTGATATTCATGACATTTAACAGCCCTGAAAATACTGTGTATTTAACGTTTGAAATTTGGTAAAGCCGTAATTTACACTACTTGTATGATTTTTTTTTTGAGAATTGGAGAATTTTCAATATTTTAAAGCATAAGGGAAGAGCACCAATTTTCGACCCACAAGAATTCTGTGCTATCACCATCTTTACAGGGTTGTTGTCCGGCATTCTTGCAGCATGCCCTGCCCAGCGTATCCTTCCAGCTTTAGCTACCTTCACAATACTGGGTTCGCCGTAGAGCTGAGCGAGCTTGTGGTTCATCCTTCGCCGCCACACGCCGTTCTCCTGCACGCCGCCGAAGATCGTCCTTAGCACTCGGCGTTCAAAAACCCCAAGAGGTTGCAAGTCCTCCTCGAGCATAGTCCACGCCTCATGTCCATAGAGGACTACCGGTCTTATGAGCGTTTTGTACATCGTGCATTTGGTGCGGGGGTGAATCTTTCTTGACCGCAGTTTCTTCCATAGTAGGCACGACTTCCGCTGATGATGCGCCTTCGTATTTCCCGACTAACATTGTTGTCAGGCGTCAACAAGGATCCGAGGTAGACGAACTCGTCCACCACCTCGAAAGTAGGGTGACTGGGGGTAGTTTGCCCAAGTTAAGGAAAACAGCGATTTTTGACGTGAAAAACAGTATTTTATGCTCTTTTTTAATTATGGTCGGATAAACAAACGTGTTTTCTTTCAAGTAGCAGAAACAGCTATCCATTTTAGTTTTTCTGGGGTTTGTAAATTAATTTTTAAAATATGCTTGCTTATCTGCATATGTATTGTTTTGCGGGTTAAAATGCCCCGCTTCAGTCCGGCGTTAGCCGAGCTGTAGATGTACCACACAATCATGCTTGTTTATAGGTTGCATACATCCGGGCGTTTGTTCAGATGTTATTGTTCAATAATAGTATACATGTTGATGCGAAAAATGTACATTTGTAAGATTCCAACTTGAACGTGGCATTACGTTTGGTAGAATTTGAATTCAAACGGCTGTTTTAGTGTTATGAAATAGGGGTGAGCGTTTTGCCTCCATTGTTGATTAAAGTTTAGGTCCTTCGATAATCTTTTTTAGGACAAATTTAACATATATTTTGCATGTAATACAAACTATGATAGTGCACAAGTTGGCTCTCGGCGATAGTTTCAAAAATTTGGTTATTTTTCGACCTGAAAAATGACCTTGAAAATCGCACAAAATTGCAACGAAAACAGCGAAAAACGTTTTTATACGTTTTTAACGATTTTCCTGAGAAAACACATAAGAATATATTAAAAGAAGCATTTTTATCAATTTTCTATGATCTAGGGTGAAAAAAAGCATTCTAAAACAAATAGTTCGTCCAAATCCAGGGTGGCGCGTTTTACCCCCTATGGGCATATTACCCCAGTTCCCCTATCTCCGTCTATCGTAACACTGCTTCCTAGGCGGGTCCTGTCGCGCTCAGTTCCGCTAACCAGCATGTACTTTGTTTTCGACGCAATCACCATTAGCCCGACTCTTGTTGCTTCGCGTTTTAGGCCGGTGAACAAATCTGCCACCGTTTCAAATTTTCTCCCAATAATATCCATGTCGTCCGCGAAGCAAATAAATTGTCCGGATTTCGTTAAAATCATGCCTCGACTGTTAAGTCCGGCTCTTCGCATAACACGTTCAAGCGCAATATTGAGCAACAGGCACGAAAGTCCATCGCCCTGTCGTAGTCCCCGCCGAGACTCGAACGAACTGGAGTGTTCGCCCGAGATCTTCACGCAGTTTTGCACACCGTCCATCGTTGCTCTGATCAATCTTGTGAGCTTCCCGGGAAAGCTGTTCTCGTTCGTGATTTTCCATAGCTATACGCGGTCGATCGTATGCCGCCTTGAAATCGATCAACAAATGGTGCGTAAAGACCACGGTACTCACGGCATTTTGCCGCACGGCAAAGATGTGGTCCGTTGTCGAGCGGCCGTCGATGAAACCTGCTTGATAACTTCCCACGAACTCGTTTGCTATAGGTGATAGACGACGGAAGAGAATCTGGGATAGCACTTTGTAGGCGGATGGTGATTGCACGATAATTTTCACACTCCAGTTTGTCGCCCTTTTTGTAGATAGGGCATATGACCCCTTGCTTCCACTCCTCCGGTAGTTGTTCCGTTTCCCAGATTCTGACTATCAGCCGATGCAGACAAGCGGCCAACCTGTTCGGGTCCATCTTGATGAGTTCGGCTCCGATACCATCCTTGCCAGCGGCCTTGTTGTTCTTGAGCTGTTGAATTGCATCCTTAACTTCCCCCATCGTGGGAGCTGGTTGGTTTCCGCTGTCCACTGTGCTGACGTAGCTATCGCCTTCGTTGTCCTGACCTTCTGTGCCTGTGTTCTCTGCGCCATTCAGGTGTTCACGGTAGTGCCAAAGACAAATTAAAGACCCCCATGTCCCTTGCAGTTGCCCAAAATTTTATGGCTCATAAGGTAATCTAGAATGCCGTTCAAAGTGTACTGCGATCTGTCAAACTTGGGTACCTTTTGCACTACTGAGGGACCAAATGCAGTACTAGAAGTGGTACCTAATCTTAGCTCGAGTGGGACGGACCTGGTAGTGCTGCTTCCACCTTTCGATCACCTCGCGTCCGTGCGTCAAGATGCTCCAATCCTTATCCCGGCACATCTCAGCTCGCGGCACGAAGCCTTTGCGGTATGTGTTGAGCTTCTGATAGAACTTCCGCGTTTCTTGAGAACGGTACAGCAACTGCATCTGTTGGCATTTCACCTCTTGGATTCACGAGAGCAAACCAGCTATATCTTACAGTGGGCCTTGTGGCCGTGTGGTTAGTGTCGTCAGGCATTTAAGCGCATCGTGACATAAGGTGTGGGTTCGATTCCCACTTCAGCCATTGAAACTTTTCGTCAGGAATGTTTCTCGCCTGTGCCACTGGTGCATGCTTGTCCGTTGTCTAGTGTTAAGTTTCAGTCTGTGCAGCTAAATGGCTGAAGATGGTGTCCGTGTCTTTTATATTCTCCAGAGCGTGGAACGAGTTGATGTTCGAAGACGGCGTCGCCACAAGTACAAGGAAGACGATGCAAGGAAATCTAATAGCTTTGTATTTCTTTGGGCAGAATCGAACGGTTCTTCCGTCAAACTATGTCGGAGATTTTTTCTGAATACTCTGGTTTACGGCAACAATTGTGGATAAGTATATTTCCCTTACTAGACTTCCTTATCAACACAATTTGTCGCAAGTCCATATCACAAGTCGCGAGACTGACATGCGTTTATTAGTAACGTGGGACAGACCAATTATAATGTTTTTTCTTACATTTCTAGAACAAACGTATTATTTTCTTATAATACCGAAAAATGGGGTGAAATTGATTACTTTCGAGCGATTCTGTTCTGTAACTCCTAGTAGAATACATGTATTATTATCCACATATTTTTTAAACATGTACTGGTTGGATGTCTATCGAATTATACAAATGAAATTTCGACGAAATGTTCGCTTAATAACAAAAACATTAAAAAAAAAATCAAAAAGCGGAGTTTTCGATTCCGGGGTGAAGTTGATCAATTATTGCGATAAGTTTCCTAAAATCAAGGGATATGCTGTTCACTAAGTTGGGGTCGCTGAATCTGGATCAAGTTTCAAAAATCTTACAACTTAATTATTTATCGGTCAATTTTAAATTTGAATGTTGTAAATTACAGAACACACCACATTAAACACCTAAAGGTATGCAATTTTCTTTGAAATTTGCAACTCGCGCACAAAAATATACATTTTTTACACAGAAAATGATTGTTTATCCACTAAGTAAATTCAAAACTGGACTCACATAACATATCTGGAATGTATGAAACAGTTTATTTATATGGTGTCTTTATATAGTCTTGTCAATAGTCGATTGTTTGGAGAAAAACCCTTCAACAGTTCAACAAACATTTCATAAAAAAAATCTGTTTTTCCATGGTATAATTATCTTGAATGTTAAACGAAACTAAGGAACATTAAGAGCAGCCATCAGGTAATACGACGTCACAGAAATTATGCAAATTGAAATCGAATCATAGCTCTCTTGACAGTTTAAACATGTGGGTACGCGAATGATCAACTTAATGCTTAAATTAAAGTCTACAAGATGCTACATATAACATGGGTTGGAGAAAAAGGTTGAGGTAGGAGAAAATTTAACAAATTTCAAACATGAATAACTTCTTTGGAAATCGATGAATTTTGATGTTTCTGTAAACAATCGGCGGAGTTTTTTTTTCTTTTTTCATAGAGTGACCTGACTTATATGTTCAGTATTGATCACATAATACGGGGCACCTGAAGCATGATACTGGGAGGCCAGTAATTTACGATCCTGTATTTATCTTTAGAATATAGAAACAATCCTACGTTTGTATAGCCATATTGATATGATATGATTTTCTCTTTGGATTAGTACACGAAATTCAATAGATTTTAGGAAAATTTTACGATGCAGCACAATGAAGGACAATCAGTAGTTTCTATTTAATCAAAAATGCAATCAAAAACAATTGTCCGGCCAATTAAATAGCTAAATAGAAATCGATCAGTGCAGTTTCGCCCAAATTATACTGAACGCGAGAAATTGTTTTTTTAACCGTTCTTGCAGGTATGGTCATTTTTTCGGCGGATTTTAACGATTTTTTACATTTTAGCAACCGTCTTCAGATAAGTTCTAGTTTATGGGAAAAATATAAAAAAGCATACCAGCTGAAAATATAAGCGACCAAGAAAATGAGCTTTTGACAAACCCTACGGATTTCATTACAACTCCGGGGACCAATAGTAATCATGTCGAGTCAGGCTATTTTATAGAACAAAACAAAATTTCCCTCCGAATGCTTCCGGAATCATGAAATTTTATCCATTTCCAAAGAAGTAATGCATGTTTGAATTTTGACGAAATTTAACCTTGTATTTCAACATGTAACAAATGGATGAAAGTTCAATTAAAATAGACTACCTTGTTTCATCAGTGTCCTAACAAGGCGATGTAGTTGATTTATTGACGTCATAGTACATACTCTAACGAACGTGACCATTTCAAATTCATGTGATATTCATCCCCCTAACAACAACCATCGGTCGGTCCGGAAAAAGATTCACCTTATTGGAGAACGATAAACGTGACGACTAACCGCCTCCACAGCAATGGTAACTGGTAGGAAAACCAATAACAAGCAGCACGTTTAAAACTAACTAATTAGCAGCCATTCTAAACTCATTACGTGAAGGTAACGTCCTCGAGGCTAAAAGAGAGCGAGAACATTATTCAGAACTAAAGCATCGCGCCGTGGAGACTGTCTCGCCGATCATCATTTATAATTATGATTCGATACAGTTATGGAACGCTGAAGATCGTTTCATCCGTTCTCCAACTGCTCACTGGGAAAGGGGTTACTTTTTTCTCCCGCGGCGAAGCGGTTGAAGATTAAACTTTTATGGGGGTGATGCCGCGGTATGATGGAAACGCTATAAATTAGAATGTATAATTACGTGTGACATTCCTATTGCCTGCATTTGCAAACCATGACACCATCATTTGTCATTCTGCTGTTTGAGTGATTGAGTCATGATGATGTCCGTCCGTCGTTCTTTCTGTCGGCTAATTGTGTTGAAGGTTTCTGACGCCCAAAATGATTTAATGTCGAAGGATATTGCTTCACGGTTAAAAAATCAGCGAGCGGATACAGGTATGTTCGATTGGTATATAATAATGCATTTATCATTTTTTTCAATAACGATATTATTGCAACTATGCCTCTACATATGGGTCGGAAGGAATGGGATCTGTTCCATCATAATTTTGTGCTTTAATTATTCATCATCATATACAATTTGCTCTCTAAAAGGAATCAGTAGTCTAAAGCGCATTTTATTGTAAAGTTTCAGGCAATTCGGTCATGGGAATGAATCATGGAAGTGCTCAAGTAGCTCTGCACTAGGGCGATTCACATTTTAAAAATGTTTAAAAATTCAGTTTCCCATATGCTCCTTACCATCTTTACCATAAACATAGTGTTTTGTGAAATTTTCAGCTTTTTCGGAGTTGATTTAAAGGTGGCCCAAAGACAATGTAGGTTTATATAGAAATTACTATGGAGAAAAGTTCCAAACACGCTAGTACTGTAATGTAAGTATAAACTTATCATTCCATTTTGAAAACTCATTCTTCAAACCTTAATGAAGGATGTTGCTGAAGAAACAAATCCCTTTTGAGCTAATTTTGTTTGGGATTTTTGTACATGTTTGCAGGGCTATAATCCCATATTGAGCTTAATAATAGCAAAAAAAAAAACTCATTAATATGTTTTATTCTATTCCTCGGATTGAATTTTTCTCTTCAGCAAATTTCTTTATTATGGTTTAAAGAATGAGTTTTCACTATGGGATAATACAGGGGATAGGCAAAATGATTGAGATAGGCAAAATTTTGCCCAAATTCAAATGCTTATAACTTTATGAAAAATGGATGAAATTGGATGCATCTGGAAGCAGTCGACGGCAAATTTGGTCCAGTTTTAGGAACTTCCTTGGCCATGCATATTGGCCACTGGACACCGGAGATGTTCCGGATTTTCTGAGGTCATGTCCAAATGTCATTTTTTCTGTCGCTTGAATTTTTGTGCGGTGTAAAGTTAGATAGATGTTTGCAATTTTCCTAGAAACTAGAAATAATAGGAAGTTGAATCATGTAAATATTATCCGGAGCTATATCCAAGCGGACACCAACCTTAAAAATGATGTTTCCTGCAGCGTATTCAGAACCATTAGATGCACAGACCACTCTATAGAAGGTTCCAGGTGCCCTGGGGGAAGTGGTCAATCAGGAACATATCTGGAACCATATCAATATGGGCATCAAACTTCATGATTTTCAAAGGTTATGCTTTCCGAAGCATTTCCAGCACCACCGGCTGCCATGACCACTTTATAGTAGATTCCAGGTGCCCCGGGGATGTGGCCAATTCAAAACATGCCCGAAAACACATCAATATGGGTAAAAACATCAAGATTTTTGAAGGTGATGCTAATAGAAGTATTTACAGCGCAACTTATTTATATGACCACTGTATAGTAGGTTCCATGGGCCCTGGGGGATGAGGTCATGTTTCGAGTTGGCCACATCTCTAGGAGCCCCTGGAATATACTATAGAGTGATTATTATATCTTGTGGTTCTGAAAATGCTCGCCATTTTCCAAGTCACATGGATCTTACTGTTTATGGTAGAATGTGATTCTAAACAGATGAACGGACATGTTCCGAATTGGCCACACCCCCCGGGGCACCTGGAACCTACTATAAAGTGGTTATGGCAGCCGGTGATGCTGGAAATGCTTCGGAAAGCATAACCTTTGAAAATAATGAAGTTTGATGCCCATATTGATATGGTTACGGATATGTTCCTAATTGACCACTTCCCCCAGGGCACCTGGAACGTTCTATAGAGTGGTCTGTGCATCTAATGGTTCTGAATACGCTGCAGGAAACATCATTTTTAAGGTTGGTGTCCGCTTGGATATAGCTCCGGATAATATTTACATGATTGGAAATACAAACATGACTGACCATGCTTTCCGGAACCAGTTTTACGGAAATGGTCATATTTCTGAAGATTTCCAACCAATCTTAATGCGTCCGGTGGCATTCAACTTCCTATTAGTTCTAGTTTCTAGGAAAATTGCATACATCTATCTAACTTTACACCACACAAAAATACAAGCGACAGAAAAAATGACATTTGGACATGTCCTGAGAAAATTCGGAACATCTCCGGTGTCCAGTGGCCAATATGCATGGCCAAGAAAATTCCTAAAACTGGACCAAATTTGCCGTCGACTGCTTCCAGATGCATCCAATTTCATCCATTTTTCATAAAGTTATAAGCATTTGAATTTTGGCAAAATTTTGCCTATCTCAATCATTTTGCCTATCCCCTGTAAGTTTGTACCTACATTACAGTACTAGCATGTAAGGACCATATCTAAAAAATTCTCCATAGTAATTTCCTCATAAACCTACATTGTCATTGGACCACCTTTAAATCACCACCTAGAAAACTGAAAATTTCAAGGAACACTATTTTTATGGTTAGGATGGTAAGGAACATATGGGAGATTGGATTCTCAAACATTTTTAAATTTTGAACCACCTTACTCTGCACCCTACATGAACATTTTCTAAGACTTCTGCGACAACATTGTAAAAAAAACTTCTTCACTGTTCACACCATTATAAATCGCCAAAAGTTTTGCAGAGTAGTTCTTTTTTCCAGAAACAAATTTTAGTCTATAAGAATTATTTTCATGCAAAATCAAATTTATTCATCATCTTCAATAGTGTTGTTCAATATTGGCATAACTTTCACCATGGTGTGGATGATGAGCATGTCCTTTGCGCAGAACATGTGGCTGGAATCCTCCCTTGTGATCGGAGCTGTAGTCAACAATGCGATGTGTTCCATCAGCCTCATCCAGGGTGTACTGTCCCTTCACGTGGTCTCCATCTCGGTGTTCCCAGGCACTTTTGTGGTCGTGGGTGTGTCCATCCTTAACGCCATATTCGAACTTGTATTTTGGGTAAGAGTGATGGTGATCTTCGTGGTGACCGTAATCTCCTCCGTAAGACTGGGCGGAGGCAATTACAGCCAAACAGGCAACCAGAGCTATGATCTTGAACATCGTGGATCTCCTGTTGATTTGGGGAGTTGATCTGTTGATTGAGCCTTTGTCTACAAGTTACTGATGGTTGCTAATGGATTAAATCGAGCTTTTATAGCTCGCTTATCGCGTGGACACAATTAACAAAACTGAAATGAATTATTTTATTGAACTGGAGCCAAAGTTGCACATAACGTGGTTGATTGTTTTTTTTAGAAGCACCAATCAAGCTAATTGAATTACCTATAATGTAGCACGCGATCATACAGTCCATATGGTTGGGTATATCTTATTTCATTTTTGAATGATCGCATGCATAAGGACTATCTCAGCAAGCCATCTCTATGCTAAGTGATGTTTTGGCTGGGTTCTAGGGGTGGGAGAGCTTTTACTTTTTAGCCAGTTATTGATCAAGATAGAAGACTCTCGCATGGCAACCCTTGTAGTAATTTGTCGATAGTGTATTGTAGTGTATTGTATGCAAGGGGCCCAGATAGCCGTAGCGGTAAACGCGCAGCTATTCAGCATGATCATGCTGAGGGTCGTGGGTTCGAATCCCGCTGGTCGAGGATCTTTTCGGGTTGGAAATTTTCTCGATTCCCAGGGCATAGAGTATCTTCGTACCTGCCACACGATATACGCATGCAAAAATGGTCAATCGGCAAAGAAAGCTCTCAGTTAATAACTGTGGAAGTGCTCATAAGAACACTAATCTGAGAAGCAGGCTTTGTCCCATTTAGGACGTAACGCCAGAAAGAAGAAGAAGAAGAAGTATTGTATGCAATGTCATCCCTGTGAAGCTGACACGACCATAGGCTTTTGACCCGGGATCGCTTCACTACCAAAACTAACTATAGCGGCTACTTATGGAACGGGATTTTTTATGCCAAGTCCAAATACCAAGGTATTCCATGCTTAACAGGCTATTTCAGAATACATTCCTCGAACATTTTTATACTGTGGCCGAAATTCCTATAGACGCCCATCCAATTTTCAACAAATAAAACTAGTTATCATAAATAGCCCTAATTTTGTTTACCTAATATATCATTTGCTTCATATTCACACATGTTCGTGATAAAAACCGTAATCGATATTTTTTCTCGTTTTAATAGTAGAACTTCATTATTTGGGCACGAAATTCCTGGCGCACTGTGCGTTTGCCGCCGTCAATTGTGCTTGATTCAAACTGTCTTAGATTGTGCTGTCAATGTAGACGAGTGTGTGTGAGAAGCATTTCGTATAGTATTCTGTGGTTTTTCTAGTACTTTTTCAAGATACCGAAAGGAAAGTTTTTGGATGAAACAGAACGAAGATTGATTCTTGAATTGAAAGATGTCGGGCAAAGTAACCGTGCGATTGCCAAGAGGATCGGCAGAAGAGAAACAGTCGTTCGAGGATTTTTGAAAAAAAAGGTGAGAACTACGCGATTCGGAAGAAAACGAAGGGCAACTCTAAAATAACCATCCGGGAACGGAACCGGAGAGAGCCGAAGGTTGAATTCGTCTGCAATAAAGATCTGCAATAACTCGATCTGACAATATCGACGAGGTTTGTCACTCAAATATTACGACTAGAAAAAAGCCAAAAAAAAAAAACAATCTTTCACTGAAGCACATTCCAGCCAGATTAGATTTTTTGAGAAATCATATATCCTGGAAGCAGAAGTGGAACAACGTATTATTTTCCGACGAAAAAAAGTTTAATCTTGATGGTCCTGACTGCTGTGCGTATTATTGGCAAGATATACGAAAGAAATCCAGAGGTGGAGCTGAACTGAAACTATGTAGGAGGAAGTCTGATAGTGTGGGCTGCATTTTCAAGCAAAGGAAAAACTCTAATTGCAATAATCACCACCAGAATGAACTCCGAAAACTTTGTCGAACTTGATTCCATTTACGGGGAACGTAATGGATAAGAACAGGGCCACATTTACGGGATGGCCGATTAACGCATTAATCGAGGCAATGGAAGAATGTAACGATTTTTGACTGAAATTATAAATTATGTTATTGGACATTTTTGCAAGTATGAAGAAAAAAATATCCAAACTTTTTTGCAATCTACTACAGATGACATGCAGGCTTCATCCTTTGTCGGAGAGACCTGTATCATCCGCAAACAAGGATTTTTGACATCCCTGAGGTAACGCAGGTAAGTCAGTCCTGAATTGTACGATTTGACCGATAACTGTATTTTTTTTTAATTTTACGATCAAGCCTTCATGCCAAAATTTCATCTATGTCTAGAAACTGTCAAATGTTTCAACGGATCAATTTTTTTACACGTAGAAGTTGATGAGTGGTCGAATGTCCATGGCGGAATCGTTCATTGGCAAAAATTGAATTATCGTTGATGTGGACAATAATTCTGTTCAAAGTGACCTTATCAAAAAGTTTACTGAAGGAGGAAAGCAAACTGATTGGACGATAGCTAGAAGCTTCTGCAGGATTTTTGTCTGGTTTTAAAGATGTTAAAACCATAGAGCATTTTTTCCATTTCCCAGGAAAATAATCCAACTGAAAATACATCTGCTAAATATATCAACTAAGAATGATAAGTTTTTTCTGGAAGTTTCTTTATTAGGATGTAAGCAATTCCATCATCGCCAGGGGCTTTAATATTTTTTTAATTTCAAATAATAAACTGACACTTATATTGAGCTGTTCGGTAATCCAATCCGCATGTCCAATGGGTAATGGGTTAATTAATTCAAATAATAGTTCTTATTTCTTTCAAATCCGTCTCCCAGGAATTTTCGAACACGTTCTATTGATTGAGAATATTTTAAAACCCTAAGTAACTTGATTTTTTAATAGACATGTGAATTCTAAATAAATAATAAATAATTTTGCTCGCTTACAAACTGCAACTGGGGTTTTTGAGCTTTTTCGCAATTAGTTAGTAATAATTTGATTTCCTCCTTTAGATAATTTTCATAAGGCTTAGAATCAGGGTCCAATTGATCAATTTTATTTCCAAATATTTTTTTTTCTTAATTGAGAAACTCGTTTTTTTTTTATTTCTTTCTGCAAATCCTGCCATATCATTTTTATAGCTGGATCGTGAGTGTGTTGAAATTATCTTCTCCTCACGTTTTTAAGACGGATCAAGAGTTGAAGATCATCATCTATAATCACGGATTCGAACTTTACTTTACATTTTGGCATTGCAAATTGCAATGCCTCTTGCTTTTACAATGGAGTTAGTGTAAAAGTTTCAAGAGCATTGTCAATATCAATAACAATACGTATTTGTTAGCAAAGAACTGCAAACATCAATATTACTATCAATGTGTGTTTCATATGTATCCCAATCGACTCGAAAAAAAAAAAATAATTTGGAGCTGATAGGATTGGGATGGGATATTTGGAATGTAACAGGGACAAATCAATCGTAGATAGAAACCCAAAACAAGTCGGGTAATCAGGTTTAATTGAGAAAAATCTTGAAGAGCACTCGTCAAATAAAATTTTGGCGTTGGAATAACTTTGGGAACTATTCAATGAGCGATGTTTGGCATTAAAGTCAACAATGACAAAAAAATTGACTTATTGCGAGTCAATTTCCGCAAGTCATTTTGAAGTAATTTAACTTGCTACCCAGTGCATTGAAAAGGCAAATAGGCTGCTATGAAAGTACCCAGTCAACATTTTGGGTGATATAATTTGTGTTATACATCATTCTATATGAATCAATTCAATCGTATAGAATGCAAGAAAAGTCAATATACCTACCAAAGAGGAGGCTATATGCGTACTTGGCACGACTTTTCTTTAAGGCCCATCGTCAGCAGATACCAAGTTTGGGTGGCAATTTTTTGCGATTTCTTACGATGCTTTCTGGATTGATATACAAAGTCTGTCAGTTTTCACAACTTGACGCGATTCTGTGTTGCACTATTTACTAAATGTTTCGCTGTCAACACAGATTGTCGTACATGAATCGTAGTGGCGATTTATATACAAGTTGTGTTGACATTAATAACGTTTAATTTGGCATCTTGTGCGATTCTGATTTTGGACGCACGAATATGTGATTTTGGTTGCACATTCTTATACGATACGTGGTTCACTGGGTATATTTACCAAGCTATGTTTCAACAGAAACACCCAAAGTTTCATAAACTATGGTTTCGAATGACGAAAAAAGTTGATGAATGATGATTTCAACTCCCCCACTTGCACCATCATGTCGATCATTACGACAAACAAAATAGTTTGGATCTCCTTTTAGTTTGGATGTAGGTTTCAAAAAAGTTTCAATAATAACTACTATATGTATGTCATAAGCTGTTAGAAAATTTGACAGCTTGTCCTCTTTACCATTCAAAGAACGAGCGTTCCAATTTAAAAAAAAATAAAAATTATTCGGATCAATTGAAACATTATCCGATAGCAATTTTGTCAGTAAATTTTACACTAACTTGGACTGCTTAATTTTATTTCGCTTGTCTAGTGTTAGTAGTAACCAACGCTACAACATCAAATCGTTCAAGAACAGGACGTTAGGCAACGATTTATCGTTTCGATTATGTTGTTCATACCGTAAATTCGGGTGTAATTGATCAGTAGGGTGAAATTGATCACCATGTCACTCGATTTTATTCCTCACTAATAGTGCACCAAATTCATTGCAACCTATAGTAAATAAACGTTGTTTATCTTGAATAATGTCTAATTGTGTATAGTGAAGTTTTTTTCATGTCATAGAATGTTTATTTATATGAAAATTATATTAAAATTCCAGAATCAAGTTTGGTATGAAATTGAAAGACATCCATAAACTTCTAGTTCTAAACAAGGATTTGGACATGGTGTAAACCTGAAAGTTTGTGAGGATGCTAAAAATATATCTCCAAAACAGATTTTATTATCAAAACTCTTACCAATTTGCTCGTTTTGTTGAAAAATTTGATTTTCTGCTGCAAAGTAGGCAAATCCTTTGGACTTTGCCTACATTTAGGCGTATTTCGCGGTATTCTTAAAATTTAATTATTGATTATTTCCGTTAAGAATTTGGCAAGCATATTTGGAATCAGGAGGCCCAAATTAAGTATGTAAAGTTTATTTCCAAACTAACAATAATCACATTGACAAGTGATCAATTTCACCCCGAAATGGGATTCCCCAATTTTTAATTTTAGAGCTGATTTTTAGCACTAACATCACATTTGTTACAAAATTTCGGTGCATGAGCCAATGAGGTTCACCGTCGTACTTGTTTTACTGCATTAAGTTGTATGGTATTGATAACATTTTAGAAAGCATACCAAGAAAGCAGTGAAAAATGATCAATTGCACCAGAAATTACGGTATATGGCCCTCTGTTAGTTTTCAACTTTTATTCATTTATCTCATCGCTTGCTTGCGATACTATCCATCATATTCTTTCATTACTTTCCTTGCTCCCTTCCACTTTGAGTAGTACCGTAATCCGGGTAACATTGATCAGTTTTTAGGATATTTGTTAAATATTTAATTCAAAAATGCAAATGTTCTGAGTTTTATATTTTTAAAACAAGTACTGCCACCCATAGCTTGTGACTATATACTGCATTTTGTTTTTTGAAAGATTTAAGCATTTTTACAAAATTATTTAATGTGATTTTTTCATTTAGCTGATATGGGGTAACATTGATCATCCATGTAAACAACGTTCGGTAAAATTGAAAATGTCGTTACTTACTTAAATCATGGTCCCTGAAGCCAAATATAATGTTCAAACGCTTACATTTCATTTACTTTTGGAGTTATTTTTAAATTAAAATCACCTCAAACAGCGGAATACGCCTAAAGGTAGGCAATTTCCTAAGGGAATTTTACATTCTTAACAGTAATTCGTCAATGTTTCCTAATTGAACATACTTACGAAAGTTTTGACAGCGGAATCGTTTTTGGCAATCCCAGTGTTAGTGAGAATCGCATTTTTCTTGCTCATATCGCTTGCAGAACTTGTGTGAGACATGAATCTTCGGTAGTGTTATCCTTAACCACTGTAATCATTGTTTCGCAAACTTGACAAATTTACGCATAAAGCTAACGCAATTTTTACAAAAATCTTAATTTTTAATAGCTCATAAATATAAGAAAGAGAAGCAACATTCATGCTTTGGACATGTTTCATCAATAAATGATGATACCAACTTATTACGAGATGAGTCATTCCGATCAATGTTACCCCGCTGATCAATGATACCCCGGATTACGGTATCGCTTTCACCGATAAAAGGCAAAAGCTCATTATAATTGGACTGCTTCAGCCATTGTGGTGGTTTTGAAGATTTTTGTGATATTCTTGAATACTACTGTATCACAACCTATGCGATTGAAAAATTCAGAAATGATGCTACACATAGACGTATGCCCACTTGTGTGGGACAAAATTTAGATTTTCGCTCCAGTTTACTTTGAGGCTTGCATTTAGGTCCCATACATACTGTGCAAAATTTGGGTTCGATCGGAGAAACTATATTTAAGCGCCAGTCGTTCAAAGTTTGTATGGGATTTACTATGGGAAAACTTACTGTTACAAAGAAAAATCGCCAGAGGTCGCCCATTGACCTCTATAAAAATTCTGAACACAGATCTTGATAGATATTTTTACGATGCAGAATATTGCTGAAGCTCGCGAAACAATCCGACACTTGTGAAAAAAGTTATTCAATTGAAACCTATTAGCAAGGCGACGTTGATTAACACGTAAAAGAATAACAATAATAACAAAATTGGGCAAAATTTCCGAATAGTATATGCTTAATAACTTTTTCACAAGCATTGGATTGCTTTGCGGTCTTCGACAATAGGCGACCTCTGGCGATTTTTCTTTGTAAAAGTAAGTTTTCCCATAGTAAATCCCATACAAACTTTGAACAGCTGGTGCGTAAATATAGTTTCACCAATCGTGCTAAAATTTTGCACAGTTGTTATGGGACCAAAATGCAATCCAAAAAGTGGACTGAAGTGAGAATCTAAATTTTTCATATAACCGTGTCCCAGGCTAGTATCCATGCATCGGATTTATAAAAATTATAGAGAGCAAAATAAACAATATTTTTGGTTGGAATCAATGCTAAATGGTAAAGTGGGGTATATACCTGCAGTTCATACACAATATTGTCATTAAAATTGTTGAAAACATTTGAAATTTTCACTTATTTAAACATTGTCTTAAACCACAATTTATGTCACATATATGAATCAATGTGAACACGATTTATGAATCAGTTATTTACTTTCCATTATTTTGTAATTAAATGCTATATAGTTCATATGTATATAAGAACACTGCCTCGGACAACGTTTATTATATCCAGAGGTTAACCGGAACCAAGTATTTCAAGATTCTGCATGACATTGCATGATTTTTAATGTTGCTACTGAGCGGGCTAAACTAGTGAACATTTAATTGTTGGATTTATATGCTTCTGGAGCATGTTCATTTGGAGGATGATGGCAGGTAGTGTAATTAGACAATCATTAGATCTAGATTGCAGAACTCGTAAATGCTTGATTCTTCGCCTGACTTTACTGCAGTGATAAAAATTCACACGTTCGATTTGTGTGTTTAAAATTATGGATGGATTCATAAACGTTCATATCGAATTGCTGTGATTTTCTTACAAACTTCGTCCGTGTTAATTCCTTTAAATCGAATTCCTTTTATTTTGCTCCATGGATTGATTCATCAACCGATTACAGGGATTCCAAAATTTTTCCACATAAGTTACCGAAGCTTTCCCTTCAGATTTGTATGCGTCAACCTATGGACGCATAGATCATCACCCAACACGTGTGTTTTGCTTATGATTAGCTTGTGTCATGATCATTATGTTCAAGTTGGTCAATTAATCGATTTGCGCAATGAGTTTGTTATGTTGAAATCGATGAGCTTTGCTATCGATTTCCATGTTCAAAACTTCTAAAGGGTCATGCACAAATTACGTCACGCTTCAAGGCGTCGAGCCAAGCGTGAGAAGCCTTACAAAATTTTCGGAGGACTCATACAAAAAGTGTGACAAAAGGGGTGTTGAAAAAGTTCAAATTTAGCGTGACATAATTTGTGTACTATCCGTAAATTGTTTGTGATCAACCCATAGCGAACTAAACTGCGGTTGGACCTCGTGTCAAACAACAGTCATCATCATTCTTCCAAAGAGAAGAAGCAAATTTTGAAGCTGAATGTGTTATATGAAAATTTGAGAATTCGATTTTCCTTTTATTAGTAAAGTTGTCCGATGTTTTTATTTTCAAAAGTGTGAATATATTTTACTTCTCCATGTGTCTGATAAAAGAGCCAACAGTTTTTTTTTTCTGTTCGGAACATAAACCACTGCGACCAATATTTGATCTATTGTAGTATATCCCGTGTCCTTTGTTTAGTGCATGTCGTGTTACTTTGTCACTATCGAGAAGTATTCGTTTTTTTACAGTTGCCTTTCCTAATTTGATCTCAGGAAAGGATTCTAATTGAAAGGTTCCGTTTTTTATACCCTTCGAAGAGTGTGATGGGCCACTCTCCGCAGGCGCGCCCCTTTATCAGTCAAAATCGGATCCCTTGATAAAGTCAAGAAATGACACCGATATTGTCCATGCATCAGAATCTTAGTCCGTACTTCTTCAAACTAGATAACTAAATAAATAAAAGATTAGAAAATAATATTTGATTTCGACTCATTTTTTCCTTATCTCAAGATCATTCTCGGCTACTGGAAAACCGAGACTTGTCACTTTTAACAAGGTTTAAAATGTAACAAGGACTAATAGTGTTCCTTTGATTACTATGGCATCCTGTCCTCTTCGTTTGAAGCAGTCAGGACTAGGATTCATTGGTAGATCTTTACCCCATAACGCACCACGAAAAGGTGATCTACCCGCGTTATGGGTCAACAGTTTAGCCTGGGAGTTAATCTAAAAAAACATACGTGCAACAAAAGTGATCATAAAAATGACAAGCAATTGGTATTGATATCAATCAGAGAGTATGCAAACCAGTTATTTTTTATTTCCACTCGTTGCTTTCGGTCCTTCTGCAGAAGCAATACCTGGTTTTTATGGCAAAATTATGGAGAATCAATCAGGTGTAACTAGAAAAATTCTTTACATTTTTTACGTCTGTACTGTTTTTTTTTTTGTTCCTCACAAATTTAGGATTTTTTATTTATCCAAAAATTATTCAACATAATAATCTTTGAGGCCTTACATATTAACAACGTCCATAATTTGTATAGCCTAATAAGACTTTAAACCCCCTTAATAACCTTTTTCATAAGAATTTGTTTTTTTTTTTTCAAAATCATGGAAATTCATTTGTATGTTCAGATTTCTTTCTCCACAAAAAAAATCCGTGGTTTATGAATGGTCCCAAACCACTTTTGCTCTCCCGTAACAAAATTTTACATTGGAAATTACTTGAAACTAAGATTCATTTAAAAAAATATTAAGCACTAGTAGTTTGAACGCTGATTCATAAACTGTGACTGGTGTGTATATTTCCCACAATTTATTGATCAAGTATTTTACTCAAAAATCTTAGCCAAATCCGTATAAATACGCATTTATCTCTTATAGCTATGTTTATTGAATCTGTAAAAGTTGTCTGGGGCTTAATCTCTCAGAAAAAAATCTCTCAGAAAAATAAACTTTAAAACGTCGTCTCTAGCTAAGCGTCAATAGCCACACGGCTTACAAAGTTGGCCAAAAATAAAGCCCAAATAGCTACAAAAATAATTTAGTCATATTGTCGGTTCCTACCGCGACCAAGAGCTTTTTTTCTGAGATAAAAAGCCTTGAAATGGCTGAACATTATGTGTGGCTTATCGCTAAAAATGATTCTGTGATGTTTTGTGATAAGTTTGGTAAAAGTTTGGTCTTTTTAAATCAGCTGATTCATAAATTGTGGGTGATTCAACTGCGTGGGGTTACTGTATAATTGGAAAACTCTGCCGCATACGTCAATATACAAGTACTGATTTGATTCAGCTATTATGATCAACTGCTTAGCTATAGAAACAATGTAGACAGCTGAAAGAAATAAAACTTGCATAAGCTCACAATCTCTGCCCAAGTTGGAATGTTTTTTCTAGAATGAATAATACAAAGCGTTCGCATGAATAGCTAGCTATCCAGAAAAGAATAGTGATTTTTTATTATATTAAATGTGGCATACCACCATGGGCTGGTCATATTGTATAAGTGTACGTAGGAAATGATGCTCAATTTGAAACATCTGATAATTAATTCGTGTTCAATGTATGCCTAATTGGTCGTTAACCGTTAAAAATTCAATAAAATTAGTGAAACTCTAATATTCTCCTATAAACCCTTATACGGGAAAAGGACAAAAATACAAAAATCGTCTTTTTTCAAATTTTTACCGATGAAAGATTTTTGAATTTGCCACAAGCTTTTTTGTACTACCAAGGCTAACTTTCAGTGCAAAAAGATCGGAGCTTCATGCAAGTTCGATCCTATGTGTTTTTCAGCACACCGTGCACCATCTGCAAGCAAGTCTGCAAGTTGAGTAAACGTGCAAAATTCTTCAAAACTGTTGTCAGTATCTAGAACATTCAAATTATAAAGCAAGGGACAAAGGCTCATATATCTAATTCTGGAAATATGCTTTTCTGAAAGAAATTGATCCTTGTCCACAAACACTTGTTGAATATTTAATAAAAGTAACGCTTTGCCGTTGCAGAAGTCAAATTGAGATATTTGGAAGCATATTATTTAATCCAATCGCGATAGGATTATTTTTTTCCAACAATAAAGGTAGAAAATCATAAAATTTCTGCACAATAAAATAAAAAAAGTTATCAATATGCTTATTGTTTTATTAACGACTGTCATTCAAATTCATTAAATGATAATGTCTGCAGCAAAACTGGAAAAAATCTATATAAATAAAAATGGAATGGTGTTTGTATGTCACGAAATGGCTCACGAACGGGGCAACGGATTTGGCTGATTCTTTCTCTATTTTGTTCGTCAGGGGTTCCGACGTGTTTGTGTGTGTATAAAAGTTCCAGGAAGTTCACCGAGAAAGCAGGAACAACACGAATGAACGGAACTGATATATTGTATGGGACGATTCATAGCGGTTTTCAACAGCCTACTTGATGGCAAGACGAAGTTTGCCGGGACCACTAGTATTTAAATAAACTTTGCAATTGTAATCCAAATTTCCATAAATCATATACCTAGTCTTGAATTCAATTGAAACATTTTTATTTTGGATTTAGTTGAGAATGGTTCAGTCAAAATTCAATCTCAGCATCTTTAATGTACGACTTATCATATATTTCAAATGAATTCACCAATTATTCATTTTACGCGACATGTACAAAGTGAAGTGGGTATAGTTAAGTTCGAGTAAAATTACAACTTTTTGAAGTTTTTCGGATTTTCTATTTTTATAATACTAAACTTTCCTATGCTTAGCATTCTCCACTCATTTTGTACCAAGGGCCCCGTCAATAGATCTGATCCGCCCCCCCGAAGCCCAAATCCGGCAATTTTTGGAGCGTAAGTTGGAATTTCGAGCGTAAAAAAGGGAGCGTAAAAAAAGTGACCATAAAAAAAGGTGTGGTTGTAAACAAATCTAGATATTCATTCCAAAGCATTCGTTTTGCATCACTTAACATCAATGCAAAACGAATGCTTTGGAATGAATATCTAGATTTGTTTACAACCATACCTCTTTTAACCCTCTCTTTTTTACGCTCAAAATTCCAACTTACGCTCCAAAAATTTCAACTTGCGCACCTGCTTTGTTTCAAGTGATATTCACAAACCGGAAGTCACCATCTTGGATTCCAAAATGGCGCCAGACAACGATTTCCGGCATCTCGTCATCAGCCCCGTTCCAGAAATACATAGGTTCTAGTAGATCATCAGGTAGGAGCGCAAGTTGGAATTTCGAGCGTAAATAAAGGAAGCGTAAAAAAGTGAGCATAAAAAGAGGTATGGTTGTAAACAAATCTAGATATTCATTCCAAAGCACTCGTTTTCATTCACTTAATATCACATCAGTGACGATAAGCATCTGTCAAGACAAGCAACATATTAGAGTTTAAAGGTATTTGCTTGCCTTACTAGCAGGCATTGCAGAATTCGCTCTCATTTGAGTATGAAGCACGATCAAAGCAATCTGTTGCGGTCCACGATCGTCATTGTATCGCAAGGTGTAACAAGTCTGATAAATGGGAGCAGTGAGCGAGAGCCCCAAAGAGAGAGCGATGATGAAATCCATTTTTCTCGCTTGTTTACCGTTGGGGACAGGTGTTTTTCTTTACTGGCACGATAAACAATCCACGAACTTCCAATGGCAATAGTGTCCCCCAGTCCTGGAGCATGCTTAGAGGGGTTTTATCATACTCTACTATCCCCCCAATCTAATCAAAGTTGTAGCAGTAGACGATAAACAGCCTCTCATAATGTGCAGCATGTTATGATAGTTACAGAGAGCGATACGTGAGAGATTCTCTCAATTTTCTCAGGATTCAATCCCTGCTTACTAGTGATTTTAATATTTTATTTATTGCAAAAAGTTAAGTGTTGAAGTTCAATTAGTAGTTTTAAACATACTCTAATAATCCCTCCCCTAAACTTAATAAAGAAAAGTGTGGTCAAACTATGGTTACCGTCATCCCTTTTGATACTCTTGAGAAGAACCACAAAAAAACTCCACCTCTTCGTAAAACCTCTTGTGATCAAACTGCATGCTTTTGCTCGCTGCTAATTCTTTTTACGCTCAAAATTCAAACTCCGCTCCCTCTCTTTACGCTTCCCCAGTTAGGGCCGTAAAAAAAAGTTTTGGCTGTACCTACATTTGTTACTTAGGACGTTTTGAAAAGTAACGAGAAATCATTCTTCATATGATCAAAGAAATATCAGTTTACGAAACAAGTTGCAGAATGATGATTTTTACAGCACGAATCTTACATTTATCTTATGTGACTTGCCGAGTTGATAATTATGACGAGTGCTGTAAAAATCGTGAGTTCTGGAACGAATTGCTTACAACATTTGTTTTGCTATTTCAGAGTAGACCACTTGAAGGTATTAAAAATCATATCGGGACACATTCACCAGTTTTTACATTTTTTGGAAATCGTTGTGTAATGACTCATTACGTAACTCAAAACAATTGCGTGACGAAAATGCGTTGCGCAATACTCACTACGCAATTAATTTCAGTTGCGTAATAACTATTACGACACTGCATAATTCAGCACATAAAAGTAGGCCGATTCATGACAGATAAGCGTGATGAAAAGCAACCTATTACTCTATTTTACAGCACTCGTCGTAATTATCCAACTCAGCAAATTGATTTCACATCCCTTGTGGGAAATTACCACTCGTTGTTACACCTGGAGCGTATATCTTATTTTTGTCGACACCTTCTTTCATAAATACAATATATGAGACATAATCGCTTTCTTCGACATTTCGGATATTGAATTAAATTAAAAATTGTAATTTTTAGATTTATTTTATTTACATTTGTTTTTTTTTTTCTTTAATTTACATTTATACAGTTTACTACTGCTAGGTTGGCTGTGCTCACAATTTTGCTGGCCAATATTCGCAAGTCTCGTCACATATTTAGGAATGTACTGGTCTGACGTCCAATGGATCTCGAATGATTACACAGCGTAACAAAAATGACACTTTTGCGTGTCTCTAGGTTCAAATTATGTGTCTCTAGTAGTTTTGGGTTTGCCGAATCTGATGCCATTCTCAGAAATGTTCCAGCACGTCACAATGTTTAGCTACAGGTCGCCAAAGTTGTATAAAACACTATATTTAGTGATGTTTACATAAAATATAAGGTATAATTTATCGAACTATCTTGTGATCTAATACCCCAAACATGCAAAATAGGACCTGAACTTTCAATTTGGACATAATTTGGTTGAAATTGCATGATTAAATTGAGATTAAACCGATTTTATCAACATGCTTATTGTCTCCATACCAAATTCATCGTTTCTCTTATATGGGAAAATACAACACTTTTTCAAATCATCAAAATAGTAGTTTACGGAACAAGTTGCAGAATAATGATTTTTACAGCACGAGACGTAAATTTATCCTACGAGGCTTGCCGAGTAGGATAATTACGACGAGTGCTGTAAAAATCGAGTTCTGCAACGAGTTACGTACAATATTTTTTGCAATTTCGTAAAAGACCACTTGAGGGTATCAAAAATTATATCGGAATGCATTCACCATTATTTTACAATTTCTGAAAAATAGTTGTGTTATGATTCATTACGCAACTCAAAACAGTGCGTAATGAGAAAGCGTTGCGTAATGAATCATTACAGCACTGGTTTCAGTTCGGTAATGACTATTCCCGCACTGCATACTTCAGTGCAGGAAAGTTGGCCGTTTCATGACGGATTGGCGTGATGAAAAACAACCTATTACGATGAGAAATTGCAAAAAATAACTTTTCCACATCGAAAATTTTATGAACTTTATTGATAAGTATTGTTGTACACATAAAGTTTAGATTCTGGGGCAAGGATGGAAATCTAATGATTATGACAAAATCCATCATGCATCGCGATTGTTCTTTGTCGTGCGATCATAGCAACAACGATTAACCTTTTGTCGTTAAGTAATCACAACAAACTGCGCTCGCCGAATAATGCATCGTTCTGAATGTGCACTAGCGATTAATCGTTCGCGGGTCAAAGTTTTATTATTTTGAGGATTTTTTCGTTTTTCCTTTGTGATTTGTCTTTGTACATGCTATTTATAATTCTGAAATCATTTGCATATGGTCTGCGCGAAAAATAATAGCGCAAATGCGGCATGATTCGAGTTGATCGCAACTTTTAACATTATCCGACAAACTCTTTGTCCCACGACAAACGATGAATCGGATGCTTCATATATCGGTAAAACGCACGTGTAGTGAAGTGCTCAAATCATGCTGCTGTCAGAGCGACGGCCCTCTTAGACCGTTCAAATACCGTGTTGTTTGTTGCTAGAGACGATTTTTTTCCTTCTTTGTTCTGGGGCAAATTTGGCGAATAAATTGCCTTACAAGCTGGCAAACTTACATGCAAGTTGGCTAAAATAGTCAATTTTTGCATTTTTAACAGCCAATATCTCAAAAACTAGACGTGCTATGATATTTTTGAAAACGGCAATGGATTCAGCAAGCCTTATTTAAGTAAATATCGGTATTTTGGTGCTTGAGACAAAAACGTGTTCCGCAGTGTTATGAACTCATAGTCGTAACAGGAGGGTAAATTATTTTGTCATGTGGTGAGCTAATACCGCAATGATTCTAATGTCGTTAGGTATTCAACCGCAATGTGCTAAAGGGTTATGCTTCTAATAAAGGAAAAATCGTCTTCTAAAGGCATTACTGAAACGAAGTCTTAAACAAATGTGATCGTTTCTGGCAGCTGAGTATGTGCGTCTATCTATACTGTTGAAACAATTTGTATATGCATTAGCCCAATGATCATTTTGATTTTTTGTTTCTATAAATGATACCCAAATTGATAAATAGTTCACAAATTTTCGCGACAAATTCACGGAGTAGTCAACACGGTGTACATTTTGGGCCTATCCACATTTTCAAAAAGTTCTTGGATTGTTAGGTACTTATTTATATTTTGAGACTTCCATTCTAAAAGAATTATTTTGTCCAAATTTTATATAAATTCATTAAGATTAAGAAGTGTACCAAATCGGTTTTATGTTTCTGGACTATTTCTGGATTAAAAAAAAGAAAATTAAGCACAATTATTACAATAACTAATTCTTAAACCACGGAATGCACAATGGTCCAAATCTACAATTTAGAAGGAAAAGAGTGTTTTCTCTATTCTCGTAGATTTAAGACTTATGATGTCTTCGAAGAAGTTGTTCGTAATCGAATTGGAAATGTAAACCAGAGACCTCTTTTGGGTTGTCGTGGTATGGAATAAGAAATCTTATGTTTTTTTTTATCATCTATGTTTTCGACCTGTTGTCAAAAATTCCAAATCAATTGAGCTATCTGTTAAAAATCGCAAAACTACAATACGGCTTTCAAAGACTTTTATCAATAAAAGTGATTCTTGAATCAACATCATCAAATTTCTCTTAAGCTTGATGACCAATGATCACATATTTGGAATAATTAATAAAAACAATTTTTGGAAACTTTCCAAAAACCAACGGTGAGAAACAAAAAAGTTCTCGTTATTCAAACGATTTGTCAGGAAAAACTTTATTCACTGCTATCACTTTATGGTTTGAACATTAGTCTCATTTTATGTGTCTTTTAGTGTCTTTTAGTCGATAATTTGTGAACGATTTTGTCACTACCATGTCGATAAATTTCTTCACGTTACTTTTTAAATGCTACTAAACAGCTTTCTCAGCTGAAACGCCGTCATCCACGCTACAGACTATTAGGGCTAGCATTACCATTATAATTATTATTTACAGCCTTCGGAGGAATGCTCGACAAGACGTACTGCTGTTTTGGCACATCGTAGTACTGCAAAGAGAGAAAGAAAAACATAATTATTGCAACAAACTTTAACGATTATCCGAAAAATAAAACAATATCGCTAATAAAGGAAACGACATTTTGACCCCAGCAGGTTCGTGGCATTGCATCGTGTCCCAGTTTTGCCGAAAATTTACTTTCGCACTGCAAAATGCAATTACACTACCGGCCACCAAGCCCGCCCCATCAGAAAATGATCATGTCCGTCGCTTATGTCATAAAGTGTTCCCACGAAGCCGAAAAATTATAGCATCCGTCGTCCATCCACGGCACAAGACACATCGACCGGCGGGTGAGCGTGTTTAAACACATCCACGGTGCTCCATGGATAGGCTGACCATAAGCCAACCAGATAAAAACGGGACAAATAAAAAACAAAAACGGGACAATTTTAATAGACATAGAGTATACGATTGTGCTACTTTTCCCCGAATTCTAGTTCCCCGAATGGCCCGTTTTTCCGAAACCATTTCCCCGAATGACCCGTTCCCTTGTAAAGCAATTCAGCTCAAAAAAGTGCAATAATAGTCTTTACCCAAGCAGGCGAAAAAAGCTAAGTAATAGCAAATTTTGATATGGACATACAAAAGTAATATTAACTTGAAAGATATAAGAAATAAAAGAGGGCCGAGATGAGCCAGCCTCGGGCTGCAAATCTCGTTAATAAAGATA
The DNA here is from genome assembly GCF_002204515.2 of Aedes aegypti. Lineage (NCBI taxonomy): Eukaryota > Metazoa > Arthropoda > Insecta > Diptera > Culicidae > Aedes > Aedes aegypti. The sequence goes on along the minus strand of NC_035108.1, from coordinate 178,080,636 downwards.
ATAATAATAATAGAAATAAAAGATCCGAAAATATTATCTAAAATTTACTTCTGGAATATTGTGATTTGCTTTGATAGATGGATTATTGGGAAAGTAGTAAACCGCACTTTGAAGCTCGCCAAACAGTGGCTCCAAATATTTTTCCTTGCAAATGGATCCATACCCAAAGTCGTTCACGTGTAGATTTACGCGACAAATTACGGAGCTTTTCTATCCAAATGCGATTAGCTGACTGCATAATTGCAACAATTAATTATAGTCAAACAAGCTTATTATAAGTGGCAGAAATACTTTCACAAATCATTTACAAACAGGTTTTTTTTTTGTAAAACAAGTGAAACGAACAGACTAGCAACCCTGCTGAAAGCACATGGTTTTGTTAAAACGTAAACAATTTTCATTAGCGTGAAACCGATTCACTGCGTTTTCTTTCCCGCCAACGTCAAAAACAATACGTTTGACGTTTCCGCACTTATGAACCCGCTCGCACTTATGAAGTGCGGGGTCCAGTAAGGTGGGAACTGCGCATTACTATTAGCATATCATATTTAGCTTTTATGGGGGCCTTCCTTAGCCGAGTGGTTAAAGTCCGCGGCTACAAAGCAAAGCCATGCTGAAGGTGTCTTGGTTCCTTGACTTCCCTGGGCATAAAATATCATCGTACCTGCCACACGATATACGAATGCGAAAATGGCAACTTTGGCAAAGAAAGTTCTCAGTTAAGAACTGTGGAAGTGCTCATAAGAACACTAAGCTGAGAAGCAGTCTCTGTCCCAGTGAGGACGTTAATGCCAAGAAGAAGAAGAATTTAGCTTTTATAAGATCTCACCAATATCAGCGAGCTATTCTTTAGATCTTCCAACATTAAATTTATCTATGGCTCAGAAGTTCCAGGAATAAATTTTTGATATTATTTCAGATCTTTAATCTCTTATGTCAATCAAATCAATATCTCGATTTAATGGTCAGAACTTTGCTTCTGCCTAGGTAGTGAGATAGTGTTGAATTAGAAAGATCGATAAGCTACCAAAGAAAGAGATATTTGATCATTCTCGACTAAATACATATTGCCAAAAATACATATTATTCACCACCTTGAAATGCAAAAGGTTATGACAATTATGAGTGTTAGAACTTTTCGAAGAACTGAGCTATTCGGAAAAAACTGGGTTTTCGGAGAACTAGCATTCTGAGAACAGGCGTTGGGAGAACGACATTCGGGAAACCCCCATTCGAGGGAAAGTAGGAGAGCCAGATTATGCAATCCCGAGCTACATGCCTGTATGATTCAATAAAAATCACTTAAGAACCTTGAAGCTCATGCTTTGATTTCCGAGAAGCAGCGTTTTTAAGAAATTTCCTAAATAAAAATCTTTAAACTTTTCAATTTTTCAAATTCAAACGTAATTTTTCATTACTTTATTGATATATCCACTTTTTAAATAGTTAACCCAATCAATTCGGTTTCAGAAGTAAACACATAGTTGTACTTTATCATTTTAGGTATTATATGAAAAATTATCTTATGAAGATCTGTATTTTGGAATCCACCAAAATTTGGAATAAATAAGAGTAAAGAAACGCAAAAAGTTAAGCAGAAGCATGTACGGATCAAGTTTAACTCTGTTTGAGAAACTATATAATTGCTTGGAAAATACATGAGTAAGACAATAATCTCTGAATGAAATATTTCTATAAACTGTTTGTTATGTTGTTATTTTCATTTTTTATGTACTGGTGTTGAAAATTATATGCCAATTCTCCATTTCCTCAAATACGGGACAATTCGAGCATTTTCCATAAAACGACGGGACAGTCCGTCGAGGGGATAAAAACGGTACTGTCCCGTTAAATACGGTACGTATGGTCAGCCTATCCATGGACCGTTGATATCAGGAAAAAAGCTCCATCAAATCTGTGCTCATCAGTCATTCTGTATGGCTAATCTGCATGTCTGGGATTAATAACAAAATTTGTTTAAGCTCTTTGGTTTATTTCGCTATTTGTAACTTCTGGATAGAGTTTCGAATAAGAAGATCCACAAAAAATCGAGTTACCCCCTTTCTGAGTCGACAACATTGAAAGCAATTAATCTATACAGAGTAATTATGCATTATACCGTTCAATACAATAATCTAGAAATTTTATCTTACGAACATGTACTGCCGTCCATCCTTACTAATTTTTTTCCGATTATGATCTTTTTGACAACTCCGATTAGCAGATCAATCTTAAGGTTCAAGTAAGAATCGATCATTTGTCAAAACTAAAAAGGCAGTTTTCTTCCGATTGAACAAATCAATAAAAACAAGAACGTCCGCTTATCATAATGGATGCATAGACGAAAATTGGTCACAGATGAAAAAATCGGAATAAAAAGAACATACTGTGTCCAAAAATTTAATACCTCAAATATATTTGAAGCACAGTTGAAAACAATGCAAACCACGTTTGTTATGCAATAAAATTTCGTTTTTATTTCCGGTTATAATAGAAAACAGGAAATGGACTTTTTCTGTTTGGAGTCGATTACTGGTGGCCACTCCGGACGTAAAAAAAATATTCAAATCGCGATAACTTTTTTGTTTCTCGATATTTTTGCACCATTTTTTCACAAGATCTCAAAAAACTCTTCTAGTTGGAGAATTCGTATAGATATTAATCATTAGTGATCTAGTTTATTTATTTATTCGTATTTAATTTTGAAGATATCCCGATGTTCCTTGGGGGACCGACATTCTCCATATAAAACGTCTTTGGTGTCCATTTTGTTTTTGGTCAAGAAAATAAAATGTACTTCATACAATGCCAAGTAATAAGGTGCTACTCTGCCAAGTAATAAGGTGCTACTCTGAAAAAATCATACAAACCGGTTCAGTATTCGTGGAGAATTAGATATGAGGTTTTTAGAGTTTTCAAGATCTTTATTTGTCCAGCGTGGAACCAGAAACATAAATGCTCGTTGCTCAAAGACGGCTCCTCAAAATTGCTTCATTTTTTTCACAACACACTCGCATTAATGTTTTATTATTTATTTGCAACGTCTTGGATAAATTTCCTACAGACTGATTTACTTATCGTATACTACTTATTCTACGTTTAAACTCAACTCTGGACAGATTAAAATCGAACACATCATTCACAATACTAAAACTACGAATACAACTGGTTAGTGGGCTATTCTGACCATAGGCAGTTCTATGCGTTCTAGGTGCCAAGAGTTGGCGACTACGTAAATAACGGCTTGGAGCGAGAAACCCTACTTCCGCTAATAAATCGCTACAATCGATATTGTGCGTAATCAAATCAAATAAAAACATTCGCTTTAATTTGGTTCTCCTAAATGACAGTGTTTCCATATTCAGCAACATGCAGCGACTCTCATAGGCCGGAAGATTGACAGGGTCATTCGACGGTAGTGACCTGAGTGCATAACGAAGAAAGCTACGCTGTACTTTCTCAATGTGGAGCACCTGAGTAGTGTAATAAGGTGACCACACACAGGCAGCGTATTCCAGTATGGTTCGCACCAATGAACAATACAATGTCTTTAGGGTGTAGATATCTTGGAACGCTTGTGAGTTACGCCGAATGAACCCAAGAACAGAGAAAGCCTTAGCAGTGGTTACGCTCACGTGTTTGCTGAATTTTAGTTTACTGTCAATGGAAACACCCAAATCGTTAATGGTCGTCACTCGGTCGATGATACTACCGTTGATTTCATAGTTGAAAGAGATGCTGGAAAGACGCGGAGTGAACATTCGAATATGATAAAAAAATTGTTGCCTGAGATATTTATGTGGGTTATGGCTACGTGTCGGTCCCCCAAGGAATATTGGAATATCTCCAGATCCAGATGAACAACTACCAATTTCGACACATATTCTTAAACTAGAAGAGTTTTTTGAGGGCTTGCAAAAAAATAGGGTGCAAAAATATCGAGAAACAGAAAAGTTATCGCGATTTAAATATTTTTTAACGGTAAAAAATGAAGCTGCCGGTAGAGGGGTTATGCAAAAATCAAACTAGATAAGTATAGCTTTCATTCACAACTGATTTCACGAAAATTAAAGAAGAATTAGATTTTTAACAAGCAAAACAAAACAGGTGTCACCTAGAGGTGACACTGGGCGTCGGGGGGTTAATCTTCATGAATCTCCATTCAAATCCGCTGCTGCTGCCTACTGACCAGTGATATTGACACTGGAATCGTGAAATTTATTACATTGTTTTATCCAAAATAGCTACATAATGTTTGTTGTAGGTAATCACTCCTGTTGCAAAATCTCAGGATTGTATTTATTACGTTTATTCAAAAGACCACTAAAACTGTGAAGTAAGTATGTATTGGTATAACCATTATTTCTGATTCGTTTGTTTCAAATGAGTTTTAATAAAACATCATAAACACTTGATTTTCTACAGCTTTCAAAACATTTCCAAATCCAGTAGAATTTGTTGATTTTGAGAAGTGTTGTGGAGAAAATTACTGAAATTCGATTCTGTGATGACAGCCAACGCAATATTACATTTTTTTTTATCTGACCCTGCCTATTGGTTGATTGATAGATTCAACTTATAAAAGCAATATTTTTTTAATTTCATACTTTTTTACATTAAGTTCATAGCAATGAGAAAGCAGCCTAGGAACATTTCAGAAAATTGTATGCTGTTTTTGATGAATTTGGTACTGATCCGAGTAGTGAAAAAAGTGCCGCGATAGTAAGTTGTGTTTGATCCTTCGACCTTGACGCTTGCTCCTGCGGAGGCGGGCAATAAGGGCAGGATCAAACATGTCGCACATTGTTCGCGTAGTGAAATGAAAAAGCGCCGCGGATCGTTTGTAGTGTTTGATCTATTGATCGCATCGTTTGCTCTTGCGTTGGCGAGTGACGAACACTTGTTAGCCAACCATTGGTGACTCCCAGATCTTTACCTTATCCCACTAACCCAATATCCTATTCATGACAACTGTGGAGATGCAGAGGTATACTCGGTCTCTAGAAACAACGGTTGTCTAACTAACATTCCTTCCCTTCCCAGATAACCGTAAGGACGTGGCAGGCGCCGTTATTGACTTTTAAAATTTGAGCTCTCGATTTGTGCACATTGAAGAATGGTAAGCTAATCCCAAGCCCCATTCATTAATTTGCTGTGCAACTTCGATTGTTCTGGTCAATCACGGAGTAGCAACTACAAGTTGTACGGTCATCTATGTTCATGTTCATATTGGACTACAGTACTGACCCGATTTGGTCAGCCCCTTTTGGCGAAGAACTTTTTGCTCTCATGGTTTAACTATCAAATTTTCTCCAAATCTTATTGAACCTAGTTAAAGTTATTATGAATATGCAAAACATAGTGTAGAAAGAATTCTGATAACTTGTTTCCTTTTTAAGAAGAGCCCAAAACCTTTATAAAAACAGGGCTGACATAGTGACATGTTATCAACCACGTTTTATTTGTATTTGTATGGTGGAACCTGGATAATTGCGTAATATCACGATATCAGCAACGATGCGTTTATAACCGAAAGAATTGGGCTGGAAATAATCTCACAACCAGCTATGGTAAGTGACAAACATGTCTGCTGAATCGAAAAATAAAAATCAAAGTACTCACGAGAATATGAGTGCTGAATTATCCGCATCTGTCATGCTCACGAGTAAACGAAGCTAAAGTGATTCGTGAACATGATCAGAGCTGTTTAGAGTCAATTGCGCTTTTGAGATAAAAGCTGTTTCCCCTCCAAAATTCTTCGTTTTCAAGTGTTTTTGACTACAAACTGGTAGGTAGATTTGATGGATATACAATTGATTTTTCTGTCAAAACCACAATAAATCATACTTCGTTCGGTTACTCGCGAGTAAATGTTCGTGAACTTTTTGCTATTCCTTTTGGTATGTTCTCCCGAGCAGGCGAGTGCGAACTTACTCACACCAAGCCTATTCGTGAGTCTGTCATCACGCTACGCCTGCTCAACGCAGCGCATGTGTTAAAACTACACAGAATGAGGCAAACAATGCAGGACTCTCTGGCTGAGTGAAAATTCTGTGTAAGTCGCACTCATGCTATGTGTAACCGATGTGTTGGCCATTGGCTGTGCGCGGATCGATGGATATGGAACTGTCAGTCATCTCCCGCGCGGCAGCAAACAGTTGGCCGTTAGTAAGATGGGGAGTTTTCAGGGATTTTATACAGCGAAAAGCCGGAAGATGGTCGCAAATAAGAAAGTTTTTCCCCCATTTGCTTCCGCTTCGGCTATTCGAATGAAAAAAATATCTGAAAAACTTCAAAATCGGAATGATTTTTTAATGTTTTCAGAAGCAAAACAAACATGGAAGCGAATTCCGCATTCCAAGCGTTCCTCCTCTCTGTGCATTTCACTCATTCGGTTTGTTTACCACCGTTTGCACAAAACTGTGTACAGCCCCCTTTGCACAGAATCTGTGCTGCATGAAGAGAGGCCGATTTTGTGTACTCGGCACTCATTTCTGAGCGGATGAAGTTTAGCTCACTACAAAACCGCGCTTTCAAGAGGTTATTTGCATTCATTCAATTTGTACGGATGGCGTGTTAATTTTACGGAGACAAAGTATTATTATTCACCATAGAATTTAAGGCAAAAATGTATTTTGGTAATGAAAATTAAAAGCTTATAAATAAATAATTCATTGGTGTTTGGATGAGTTTCATCCGTTCGATGATCCAAGCATCTTTCTGCCGTTTTATTTTTTAGGAATATATTGTCCAATAGGCCATGTTTTTTATTAAAATTCTGAATTATTCCCAACAAACAGATAGGTTTTTGTTTCAAAGGAGAAGTATTTTCATAGTTAATAGAAGCCTGGAAATACGTTTACGTGATATATGAACTTGTTTTTGAATGATGTTCTCCAAACGTTCTCGTATTACAAAGTATGTCTTATAAGCAAAGTTTTCGGGACAAGTTGTGATCAGGGCGGACAAGTTTCAATCTCAGTACCCCAAATTTCAAGCGAAATTGAACGACTGCGGCATTCGCATTCAGTTCCATGACGTAAAAACTGACAAAGACTGAGTGGAGTGCCATATTCGTGAGAGACCACACCAAGAACACGCTAAGCCTGCTCAACGCAGCCCATGTGTTAAAACTACACAGAATGAGGCAACCAATGCAGGACTCTCTGGCTGAGTGAAAATTCTGTGTAAGTCGCACTCATGCTATGTGTAACCGATGTGTTGGCCATTGGCTGTGCGCGGATCGATGGACATGGAACTGTCCGTCATCTCCCGCGCGGCAGCAAACAGTTGGCCGTTGGTAAGATGGGGAGTTTTCAGGGATTTTTTCCAGCGAAAAGCCGGAAGATGATCGCAAATGAAAAAGTTTTTCCCCCATTTGCTTCCGCTTCGGCTATTCGAATGAAAAAATCTCTGAAAAACTTCAAAATCGGAATGTTTTTTTTATAATGTTTTCAGAAGCAAAACAAACATGGAAGCGAATTCCGCATTCCAAGCGTTCCTCCTCTGTGCGCATTTCACTCATTCGGTTTGTTTACCACCGTTTGCACAAAACTGTGTACAGCCCCCTTTGTACAGAATCTGTGCTGCATGAAGAGAGGCCGATTTTGTGTACTTGGCACTCATTTCTGAGCGGATGAAGTTTAGTGTGTTCACTCACTTCACGCTAAACTTCATCCGCTCAAAAATGAGTGCCGAGTACACAGTTGCAAAAACTTTTCGAGATATTTTAGTGTAAAAAAGGTGAATTTTCCACAATAAAATGCTTATAACTCATAGAAAAAATGAAAATATTGTCTTGGTATATTCAGCAAAGTTTTGTATTTTGAAAATATATACATAGTCCTAGAACATTGCCATTAAAATCGCTGCGAAAAAAGTTAAGTGAGTATTTGTACTTTTGAAGTGGTTTTTATATGAAAATCGCTATAAATCCTTTATTTTAATAGATAGAGTTAAAGTGTCTTCGACAACTTTTTTTCATTTAACAATTCCAACAACTTTGTTCAAGACACCAGTTGATTTTAATGACAAACAGAGAAAATAAAAATCTAATGTCACTTATGAGTAAATTAATCAAAAATTTGTGCATGTCAAAAGTTGCTGCTTAACATATGCAGTAACTTTGCCGAATATAGTATGGCAATATTTTCACTCTTTGTTACTGGAAAAGCTGATGATCGTGTTTTTTAGGTTTTAAACCACTGTGTTGGTGGACGACTTTGGGTTCATTCAAATATTACGTAACGCAAAATTTGGTAATTTTATACCCCCTCCCACCCCCACGTAACAGCTTTTGTATGGAAAATTTTAAATTTTTGTATGGACCGTAACATAATGTGAGACCCCCTCTCTCCCCCTGTTGCGTTACGTAATATTTGAACGATCCCTTTGCGGATGTGACAAATGGAACTGGAACATCCGGCTGCCGAAGTCCTTTTGAACGTGGGGAATACATCTCTTACGAGTCAAACAAAATCTTTGCTCAAAGTCAAACATTGACCGGTTCTGCCAGTGTTGATAGACTCACACTCAAAATCTCAATCAATACGCTCTCCCGTAAGAGCAAACTCATTAGAGATCTGCTTCGCAAATCTCACGCTTGAGATTTTGATGCAAAATCAACCCAATCAACACAAACCGTAAAAGATGATTCAGTCGCAAAACCTGGCAAAAACTCGTGAAACCCGAATGTTGCTGTTTACGTTAGATAGGATTATTATAATTTCACCAGACTAACAAGAAAATATTGCCGTGTGTGAGTAAACTGTGTAAATACGGGACAATGAGTCAAAAAGCTGAGTTGCATGATTGACAGACAACTCACGCATGAAAAATCTCAAGCGTGAATTGTGAGAAATTGAGTTTTTCACAACACTGGGTTCTGCATAGTCAGGATGAAGTAAGTACATAATGGAACATTCAACAGATCCGGCAGATTAATTGTGTCGTGAAATAATATGGGAACTCACGGGAATGTCGCCGATCAATATGATGATGAGGTTCCGAAGCATTTAAACTTTTTCAAAAACAAAATTTTTGTTATAATTTCACTAGAGTCATGAGACACGTTGACTAAGGTGAAGAGCAGTGTTGTGAAAAACTCAATTTCTCACAACTCCGGCTTGAGATTTTTCATGCGTGAGTTGCCATTCATGCAACTCAACAGTCAAAAAATCACGGATGAGTTGGCTCACCTTTTTGACTCATTGTCCCGTATTTACACAGTATACTCACACACGGCAATATTTTCTTGTTAGTCTGGTAAAATTATAATAATCCTTTCTAACGTAAACAACAACTTTCGGGTTTCACGAGTTTTGCCAGGTTTTACGACTGAATCATCTTTTACGGTTTGAGTTGATTGAGTTGATTTTGCATCAAAATCTCAAGCGTGAGATTTGCGAAGCAGATCTCTAATGAGTTTGCTCTTACGGGAGAGCGTATTGATTGAGATTTTGAGTGTGAGTCTATCAACACTGGTGAAGAGAGTGACAGTTTGATTTGTGTAACGCCCTGAGCATACGAATTCTTGCACAATAGTCACGATTCCATGACTTTTAGTCATGATATCATAAAACTTAAAATTTTATGAATTCATGACTTTTTGCTCATGAATCCGGCAACGGATTTTTTCCGTGTAGCTGGTACAAGGCTAAGAAGGTCAGTTTCGTGCCGAAGCATCTCAACCCCCCTCAAATCAGAACTACGGCCTATTGAAAAGTACTGGGCCATCTTGAAGTATGCACTTCGGAAGCATTCTAAAGAAGTGAAATCGACGGTAGATATGAAGAAAAAATGGACTGTCAAACAAAAAAAAAGTTGGTCCAAGTGTTGTACAGGACCATATGAGTAGTGTGAAGAGAAAATTTCGTGAATTTAGATATGGAATTGAAATTGAATAAAACAAACATGGGGAAATATTCTCAACATGTTTCATTTTACTTCCTGAGAGCTCGAAGATGATTGGTTGAATGTGCGAATTTTGCCAAATATTTGTATATTTCGCAATTAGACTTGCGATTTGATTGACAACATGTAAGGTAACTCGGGATAATAAGCCCCAACGGGGCAAAACGCTCCACTTCATTTTTAAGAGTTGGAAGCTTCTTTCACACGTAAATATGATCACATATCATAAATATAGACGAACAAATGTACAAGAACATGTATGCGAAGTACAAACAATCAATAGATATTCTAAAAATATTGCATTCAACATTATTGTATGTATTGTATTGAATATATCGGTTCAATTATCTCATATAATATAGGGGGAGATCCCCCAGTACCGGACACTTAAGCCACTAAATTCATAATTCGAAAAATATTGGTTTTATGTGCTCGTGTTACCCATTTATAATAAATATTATCATTTTTATAGTGTACAAAAATAAATTTGAAAATATAAGTATGAATTTTGACATTGTATTTTGATGATGTATTTTAGTACCAAATTGATCGATCTTGAAAAGTGGCACCCAATACCGGACACAATCTGGAAATGCCTCGAATTCTGTAAATTTGAACATCATTGAATGTGTTTACTTTAGGAATAGTATATAATTGGCAATTCAATGCATTTGCCACATTTACAAGAACAATTTGAGTATTTCATAGTTTGCAAGATGTCCATCAAAAACCTCTTTCTTATATGATGAAAAATAGCACATTTTACGATGTTGTTCAGAATGTTATTTTTTCTTAATTTTATTGCATGTTTGATACCATGATCGACGGAATCCATGAAAAATGAATGTATTTTGAGACACTCGTGCAATAATTACAAAGATATCATATAACAAATCAGGCTGTCCGAAACTGGGGGACAGGAGGTGCTTAAACAAAATTGTAATTTGTGCATATTTAGTCCAATTATGGTACAAAATTCATTCATACTATCAAATTGGGATTATGTACGAATATGCTTGCGTGATCGAAAGTATTTTTTCATATTCAAAATAATTACTAAATAGGCTCAAAATTAAGGCAATACGTCATTTTTTTTGAAATTTTCAATCTTTTGTACTTTTTTAAAAAGGCATGCATATTTCAAGGATGTGTTATTCTACGCAAACATTAGTCTCCATAATAGCTTCCTTTACTACTAATACACCATCTTGATTGGACCATGATTTCTCAATGTTTCGACTTTGTCCGGTATTGGGTGCTGTCCGGTACTGGGGGATCTCCCCCTACTAAATCATTCCAGTTCAAACTGTACAAAAACTATGCTACAAAATCTCATTCAGTTACATGATTGTTTGAAATCAGCTCCTTATTACCTTATAGCGCTTGAGCCTAAGGAAAGTCAATCTATTGCATATAATTGCGGTTTGTCATTGGCATAAATTGAACATAGCTAACGATAATGAAATGCGTAATAAATATATTTAAAACGCATGCTTTTAATAGTTACGTCGCAGTAAATGCGTAGCTCAAAATTTTGTTCATCTTCGTACATAAAACTACAACCAAACGCTACAACGAGCGGAATAAATCAACTTTAAATCAATTTTTTTTGTTTTTATTATCGATTTTTTTACCCTACATTCTTTTCGATAATCATGTCAAATGGAAAACTATTTGTTTTTTGAATTTGTGAACAAGCCATACATATTTTCTTTTTTATTTATGCTTAGCCATAGAAAATAACTCGTGAGCACATATTTATTGGAGTTGTTTTTTGATAATAACAATCTAAGGAGCACCGTGGCATCATGACCCGGCTTGATGCACGGCGAGATGAAGAGTGATGTGATAACAGGTTAATTGGTCATCTTGCTGTCGGGCGGTCACTTGACTGCAAAAGCGATTTGCGTTGAGTTTTGCACTGGGTCATTTCTTTGCGATGAAGACAGTTTGACGTTTTTTTTTTTTTTTTTTTGGTTTGATCTGCTAGACCTCCTTCCAGCATCCAGCCACGAACGAACTGTCTCATACTCCAGGCGTCTTGGAACTGCCATTGAATGCAATTAGCAATCCATGCCCAAAGGAAAATTTTGGCACCGCCGACATTTTCGACGTGTATTCGAACTTTTTGGCCGATTGATTTAAAATTATGTCATTTAATAAATCGCTGGCTTGTGAGTTAATTGACCACTATGAAGCGTTGCAAGCCATGTATCACATTAAATGATGGCCGTTTACTGTAATAGGCTCGAAACGCAATGTAATTAAGTCAGTCCATAGTTGCACCGAATCAACGGAACAATGTGAGGAAAAAGCTACCCGCCCAAAGTCAGTGCACTCAAAAAATAAGGGAGGGGTCACAGGGGGGCTCGCAATTTTCGGCGTGGTTTCGAGTGGCGTGCAAGGTTGCTTACTAGAACGACCATGGCTGGTGAAAATGGGCTTTGTGGGGTTTACAGCCGAGTGATACAGTTGTGAGAATTCTCCAATTAGTTATGTGTCGGAGATTTCGCTTTTTCGGCAGAGGTGAGACAATATGCTGTGTTGAGATAGACAAGTCTGAATGATGGAATGCCTACAATAGAAATCGTTGAGTTTGGTATATAAGTTGCGAAGCTAGATGGTGGAAACATCAGTGTTCTTAGAGTTGTTCACTGGACAAGCATACACAAGACCAAATATTGAAAATGTTCAAGGTAAGGTGTTAGCAACTAAACATGTTGACAAATTTTGCATCATTCGATTTGATCCGAATTTTTTATAGATTCTTGCCTTAGTCGCCTGCCTGGCAGTTATTGCTTCCGCCCAGTATTATGGGGGAGATCACGGTCATCATCACGAAGACCATCACCATGCACATCCCAAATATAAGTACGAATACGGTGTAAAGGATTCACATACGCACGACCACAAAAGTGCCTGGGAGCACCGTGATGGAGATGTTGTGAAGGGACAGTACACTCTGGATGAAGCTGATGGAACTCACCGCGTTGTGGACTACCATTCGGATCACCACCACGGATTCCAGGCTCATGTTCAACGGAAGGGTCATGCACACCACCCACATGGAGAGAGCTACGCCAATATCGATCAACATCATTGATTTCATTTTGAGGCCATACTTTGTGTTGACAACTACTTGAAATAAAGCAATTGTTGTTAGTAAATTAAGTATACTTTATCATTCATTCTTTCATTCATATTTTTTCAGTCATTCCCCAAACAGTTTTAAAGTTTTTAAATTTATATTCTTATAACATGGTTCTTCTTCTACAGTAATTGGCTGAGATCTTTCTATGCTGATTGTTCATTGTTGCAGGGATACAATACGTTAAATCATCAAGAAAAAATCATGTTGCCAAAATCAAGTCATGTCAACGGTTGTTCTCATCAAAACTTTTCATCCATAATGATGAGGATGTAGAAAATTCCATCATCGCCAGGAGCTCTCATTTCTTTCAAATCAGTCTCACAGGCATTTCCGAAAACGTTCACTTGATTGAGAATATTTTTGAAGTCCTGAGTAACTTGATTTTCAATTGGACTAGCAAGTCCTAAATTAAAATTGTGCGCGCTTTCAAACTGCATAGCAAGTTTTTGAGCTTTTTCGCAATTAGTTAGTTATAATTTGTTTTCCTCTTTCAATGCCGGTATTGGCTTCTGAGGTTTTTTCAATATTTTAGATAATTTCCAAAAGGGCTTAGAGCCAGGGTCCAATTGAGAAATCTTATTTTCAAAATTTTTGTTTCTTATTTGTGAAAAACGGTTTTTGATTTCTTTCTGCAAATCCTGCCATATAATCTTCATAGCAGCATCGCGAGTGTGTTGATATTGCCTTCTCCTCACGTTTTTAAGACGGACTTTAAGATCATCGTCTATAACAAGGGGTTCAAATTTTACTTCAGATTTTGAAATTGCAATGCTCCTGGCTTCAACGATGGAATTTGTTGCTGCGATATGCAACTCGTAATCCTATCTACAAACTAGAAACCATCATTGAAATTATCATCATTTCTACAGTTCCATATAAATTGCAGTCGGCTCGAAAATAATTGAAAGTGGAGCTAATAGGATTGAGAATCGCATCATGGGATATTTGAAAAGAAACAGGGACATAATCAGAATCAAAATCAGCATGAGTAACTAATTGGCTACAAAGATGACTAGAGTCGATTAAGACCAAAACAATCGTTGATGGATTTCTAGAAGAGGAAAAACATGTAGGGCTATCAGGGTATTGAATTGAGAAATATCCTGAAAAGCACTCATTAAAAAAAATCTGCCGTTGAATTACTTTGGGAATTATTCCATGACCAATGTTTGGCATTAAAGTCACAAATGACAAAAAAATTTGACTTATTTCGAGTCAATTTTCACAAGTCTGTTTGGAGCAAAGTAACTTGCTGTCCAGAGCATTGAAAAGACAAATAGGCCGCTTCGAAAGTATTTTTACAAAGTTGTGTTTCAACAGAAACACCTAAAGTTTCAGGACTTTAGTTTCAAATGACGAAAACAGTTGATGTTTTATACGCTTATGAACGATTAATTCAACTGCCCCACATGCCCCATCAAGTCGATCGTTACGATAAACAAAAAAGTTATGATCTTTTTTTTTTAGTTTGGATCCAGGTTTTAAATAGGTTTCAGTAATAACTGCTATATGCACGTTATTAGCTGTTAGAAAATTAAACAGCTCGTCTTCTTTACCATTCAAAGAAGGAGCATTCCAATTTAAAATATTTAAATTATTATTTATTGGCTCCATTAGAAAAATGTAATCCAATAACAATTTGATTAGTAAGTTAGAAAATTAAAATCATAGGCAGACATATCACTTGAAGTGGATACATTATCTGATTTCCCGTTTGAATTTTCGGTAGACGAATAGGCGGAGTAGAAGTTTCCTGAGACGGCAGGGATTTTTTCATTTGATTTGAAACAATGAGAACGGGTACTCATAGTATGTAAAGCGGAGAAGTTCAAATTACCTGCTACAATATCGGCAATGGATTTTCCTTGGGTAGATACTTTCGAAATAAAAAGATTCGAACGGATACCCGACGGATTAAAATTAGTACGTGAATAAGCATGATTATGATCTTTCTGATGGGTAGGATTCTTGATCAAGCGATCGTTAACTGAAAAATGGGCATTGTTCGATACTCTACTAGGCAAATTCCGGAAACGACTGTTATCGTAACGGATATAATCTTTCATCTGCCTGGCACGAGCCTCGACGACTCGCTTACGCGGAGGGCGAGCCTAAAAATTGGATTTATGATTGCCCCCACAATTTGCGCATATGAACTTATCGGTATCTTCCTTCACTGGACAGACGCTCTTAGCGTGAGAAGAACCTCCGCAAATCATGAATCATCCATGCGGCAAGTTTTTGTTCCATGACCCCACTTTTGGCACTGACGGCACTGAGTGGGGTTCTGGAAATTTCCTCCAGGTTTCTGGAAATGTTCCCATGTCAAACGGACATCGAACATAAGTCTAGCATTTTCTAAAGCTTTAATATTATTTTGATCTTTTTTGTTATTAATATTCATGATAAAGCCCTTTCCTAACAATGCCAGATTGGGTTCTCTATTTAATAATGATTACTTGGACTGGGAAAAATCCAAGTAAATCATTTATTCCATATCTGTCCTCTTCAGGTGCCTTAAAGTCATTTGAGAGACCTCTCAAGACGACTTTGAACAAACGTTCAGTTTTGTCGTCATAAGTAAAAAAAAAATGTGTTTCTTCTCTTCAAGTTTTTTGAGAAGAAGTTCGCGATCTTTAAGAGTATCCGGCAAAACGCGACAGTCTCCTTTCTTTGCGATTTGGAAGGAAACCTTGATTCCCCTTTTGGAGTTCAAGATCTCCTGCCTAAATTCTCCAAATTCAGATCAACTGACCACGATAGGCGGTACTCTTTGTTTCCTCACTTGAATAAAAGAGCCTAGAGACTGCTCCGGTTTGGTGTTCGGAAGATTTGTCTAGAGAGCATCGAACCGATTGCTCATTTCGATAGATATACCTGGATATATGACGTCGCAAGTGACTTTTATGCCGACTCTTCATCAACCGGAAATCCCAAAGGTTGGTTGGTTGGTTTGACTTTATTAACGAGAATTTTAGCCCTGGGCTAGTTCATCTCGGGACCAACGGCTTTACTTCCCTTCCGAAGGAAGTCGTCACTATAACTTTTTACGTCATAAATGACTATGTCGGGGATGGGATTCGATCCCAGGTCCTCGGCGTGAGAGGCAGGTGTTCTAACCACTACACCAGGTCCGTCCCCAAATCCCAAAGGAAAATCATAAGAAAATGATTTTCTAACTGAAAAATTGAATCAAATGATTGATGATATTCAAAACCACCACTATGGCTGAAGCCGTCCAAGTTGGTGTGAAACTTACTAATAAAATTGTTATTGGATTACGTTTCTTTAATGGATCTAAATAATTTAATAAATATTTTAAATTGGAATGCTCGTTCTTTGAATTGTAAAGATGACGAGCTGTTAAATTTTCTAATAGCTTATAACATACATATGGCAGTTATAACTGAAACTTTTTTGAAACATGAATCCAAACTAAAATGAGATCCAAATTTTTTTGTTTATCGTAATGATCGACTTGATGGGGCATGTGGAGGAGTTTCAATCATCATTCATAGGCATATTAAACATCAACTTTTTTCGTCATTTGAAATCAAAGTTTTTGAAACTTTGGGTGTTTCTATTGAAACTAACTACGGTCAAATATATTCCGGTGGAATCCCAGTAAACACAAAATCGTATACGATAGTGCATAGTTGTATAAAAGTGGAAGCGAACGATCATGTGTTTTCTGGGATAGTTCTCGAGGCATTCCTGATTAATTTTAGATGCACTGCTAAACGAATATCTACCACTGTATATGCGAAGCTTCTTCAAAAACATATATGCAATCGTTTGAATCTATTCAAAATCAATTTATTTACAGGACGCATATAAGCATTCAAGGAAACTAATCAGCTTAAACAGACATATTAGTAATGTTGATCGATCTTAACGTAGCTCTCCCCATGTGGATGGTGAGCATGTCCATTGCGTTGAACATGAGCCTGGAATCCTCCCTTGTGATCCGAGCTGTAATCAACCACACGATGGGTACCATCAGCTTCATCCAAGGTGTACTGACCCTTCACAACATCCCCGTCACGGGTTTCCCAGGCACTCTTGTGATCGTGGGTGTGTCCATCCTTAACTCCATACTCGAACTTGTACTTCGGATGCGAATGATGATATTCCTCATGATGATAACCGTGATCTCCTCCGTAGTACCGAGCGGAGGCAACAACAGCCAAACAGGCAACCAAAGCGATGATCTGAACGAAACCCAACTTAGCCTTAATCAGAGGTCAAATTTCAAAACCAATGCTATTTACCTTGAGCATTTTGGATCTCCTGTGTATGGTCGATACTTGAAATACTGTTTGCTGAAATGCTTTTTGTGAACTGATGTCAGATCCAATTAAGCAAAGAACTTTTATACGACTCAATGTTTTTGCTCAATTTTCATTTCCATCTTTCTACCATGATTCTGCTTCCACACCCGAAAGTTGCATGTTGCGGTAGGTCAGTTTTTCCGTTCGCGCTTCGCTGTATTGCGACCGGGGGAAATGAATACCAATTTTCAACGGACAGTCAGACAATTATTTACTTTGCCGGATATGTCAACGGTTATTGAGGGAAAATGGAACTTGGTTGCTGTTCATGATGAATGTAGAGTAATATAGTAAGTTGACAATGGAACGATAATTAAAGTTTTATGTTTTCATTGATTCAATTTCTAACTGAACTTGACTTCAATCAATTTTAATTCTCAAGAGCACCCTTCGAAAGGTACAGTCGCGAAATAGCTGTAATTGTCAAATCAAATTTTGCAAAGCAATTGAAATGGAGAAAGCAAAGAAACGTAAGGTTAAATGGTGAATCAAAAGAACATGCTTTATGTGATTTTCTAAGAGTACTTATTTATTTCAAAGTATGTCGCCAGCAAAATCTTTAAACATAACACCAAATACGAATCATCTAGTATAAGGTAATGATAATAATAATGAATCTCCCATACAATATAAAAGTTTTATGATGGTTACAGTTCGACATCAGTTCACAGCAAACAATCAGCCAAATAGCATTCTAAACACAAAAGATCCAACATGTTTAAGGTAAGTTAAAAAGACTTCGTTATTAGACAACTGATCAAATTTGGATTCATTTCATTCAGATCATTGTTCTGGTAGCCTGTTTGACTGTTGTGATCTCTGCTCGGTACATTGGAGGAAATCATGGTTATCATCTTGAGAAACACCATCAATTGAAGCCGAAGCTCGACTATCATCAAGAGGATTATCATCACTCGCACCCAAAGTACAAATTCAGATATGGTGTTAAGGATGGGTACACTCACGATCACAAGAGTGCCTGGGAACATCGTGATGGAGACGTCGTTAAGGGACAGTATACTCTGGACGAAGCTGATGGAACGCATCGTGTGGTTGACTACAGCTCGGACCACAAGAGTGGATTCCAGGTTCATGTTCAGCGCACCGGACATGCCCGACATCCGCACGGAGAGAGCTATGTTAAGATTGATCAACACTACTAATTGAAAGACTGAAAAGTATCGATGGCGATCTAGGCATTGTATCAAAACTGTGATAAATATATGTTCATTTTAAGGAAATGTTTTAATTCTCTATTCCTCAATTTAACATTTTTAAAGATTCTAAATGGATCAATGCACGAGTTCACTCATTGACGTTTGAGCGGCGCCGTGTTGTTTACGGGACCATGGTAACGAGTGAATTTGGCACTGCTCAAACGTCAAATCAGTGAACTCATGCATTGATAAAAATATATCTATAAAGAATTGCTGGAAATCATACAGATTTAAAAAATATTTTCTGAAAAAATAAGTGATACATATGATAAATGGTTTTTAAAACTCAAAATTATGATTTAAATTTGGCAACACAGGACGGCTTTTTCACACCACTAACACGGGGGTGACCCATTTCGCAAAAAGACGTTTCGCATAAGGACGCCTCACATACGGATGTTTTGCATAAAGCAGTTTCGTATAAGAACATGTAGCATTTTTATGAAGGCATTTTGCGAAACGTCCCTCCCCCATTAACACGCATACGTATGCAGTGATAGCTGGCTTAGTAGTATCGAACCTGCTTCCTGATCGGAAAGTCAATTGGTCAATTGGTCGGTGTTCAGTCAGACCGAACCAAGCGCTTTTTATGATTTCAGGAAAACGTACTCCAAACATTCAAAATAACAAAATATTTGCATTATTTTTCGTAATGTTATTACTCATCTATTTGATGAAACATTTGTATCGAAATAGAGCAGAATTGTAGTAGTACTTGAATAATCTTTAAAAAGCCAAAAAATCATCTAGTTCGGTCTGTCTGAAAACCGACCAATTGGTCGACGTTAAATCAGACTGGACCAAGTGCTTTTCAATGATTTTTGTAAGTCGTACTGTAAGCATTCAAAACAACAAAGTAGTTACTTTTTTTCCTGTAAAATTATAACTTATTTATATGACAAAACATCTGTATCCAAATATCATTGGAAGATTAACATTGATGGAGTTTTTGATTTATTTATACAAGGCCAAAAAATCATCTAATCTGGTCTGTCTGAACACCAACCAATAATCTGTCGGAGCATTTGAGAGTTTTTTTTCACGCTCTTGCTGAACGAATTTACAGATTTTCCACCAAACGTTCAGTTTTGACATTACGGTATAATTTTAAAGGAAATGTTTAAAATCATTTAATTGCTAAAATGGTTCTCCCCATAACATTGCTATTTTATGTTGACTTTGTTTAATGAATTTATAGTTGACCAATTCGAAATTTTATTTCTTAAGTTTAGATTGGGACGCATTAGAAAGAAAAAAGCATTAATTGATAAAACTCTTCGTAACTAAACTTCAAAACAAACACCTAGTTAGGAAAGAATTCAATTAGTTCAATTGTTCAAACCATGAACGTGGATTCGTTCATGGTCCCAGACAACCAAATGTCGCCTAAGAAATCACTCAAAATTGACGTCCATCATTTGGGGGAGGGAGGGGTCTAAAAATGTGTGACAATACATGTGTTACGTATTGGAAAAAGCTTGACAGAGGGGGCACGATGAGTTTAGAGATCCTAAAAAAACAATGAACATCATATTTGAATCTTCCATAAGAATTTACGCGGTTTCTTCGCATAACACGCTATGTTTGAGTTTATTTGTACATTGTGTTTCGGTCCATGTACACGCACAAAGTTAGTCGAATCAATCCGCAGCAACTGTCATTTCATATACCGTTTTGATTCGAATCCCGGACAGCTTCAAATTCCGGACACTCTACTTTGTATGGGAAAGATTTCACTCGAAATGTTTCAAAATGCGCCGTTAATTGCAATCCAAGAAAATTTACAACGTTCAACTAGTTTTGAAGTCTTTCTAACGGTTTAGTGCGTTTAATTAATGATTCGACTATTCTGATTGTGTTTTTCAAGAGCTGTCCGGAATTCGAATCAAAGTGTCCGGAATATGGAACAAAAGTGTGGTTGTGTCCGGAATAAAAATCATGAAAAGGCCGAACATTTTTATTGAATAAAGTGAATTACAAATGTGGAATCCACATCTTCTCCTACCATTCGAAATTTAAGTGTTTGTAAGGCCTGATAACGCTGAAGTTTTGTACAGAACGATTCAATTTATATGTGTAGTGACTAGTTGTACTTCACTGAAGCCTTAAGTGTCCGTAATATGAATCAAAACCGGTATTAACCCTCTAATACCCATTTTTTTTCGATCTTAACATCATTTTTCGTTATCTAAAATCGTTCTAAACACGTTTTGGGCAAAGATTTATTTTTATTTGCGAATTTGTGAATTTTGGTTTTCGATTTTCATATTTTTTAATTTTGAACATCCCTAGTCATTTCCATTTTTTCTTGTAAACTCTTCTGAATACTGATTATTGGTAATAATAAAACTTTAAGTTTTGATGGTGCTTTTGAAAATATTAAATTTTTTTTCCTGGAGGATATTTTATTTTCCGTGTAAAAAAAATATAATATCACCAGGCTGTTCTTCTGTGATAGGTTTATTGTAGAGAAATATAAGAGGTACGATTTTGTGTATTACACGTTAAATAAACCCCAAAAAATGTAAGTTATACAAAAATTCAATTTTTTAAACTTGTTTTCAAAAAATACAAAAAAATTCAAAAGTCAAAAAAAAAACATTTCTTATATGCGTGTTATGTCCAGGTTCAAGCCAAAAATAAAATCATTTTGATTTCTGATTTATGGAAAAATAACACAAAATTCCAAAGTGTACCCCATCTAAAGGCGAGGTTGGGTATTAGAGGGTTAAGCCACACAAGATTACAGTTTGATTCACAAAAATGCCATTTTTCTGCATATAAAATTATCGTCTCAACTTTTGTACTATAAGGCCTTTTTTATTTTTCCAAAAATCTCAAAACCAAAAATTCTTGTGCTTTAATGAATTAAAAACTGGATCAATCGATCAATAAAATCACAATTAAAGAGAAACTTCAAAGTTTCAGTGCAAGTGTCTTAAAGGTGAATTGTCGAGTGATATAAAATGGCCTTCAGTGAATTCACCATAACTTCGTTACTTTCTAACAAATTTTCAGCACCATCATCTTTAAAATAATGGTCTATAAAATTTTCAAAAACTTTGCAGAACACCAAATATGTCTAAAATCAGAACGAGTTTTATTTAAAAGTATTTTTCTCCAAATTTTTCCTCATTTTACCAAAATTTGTATCTTTGTTTGTCCATAATTTCATAAATACTCAACCGATTGCCAATCTTATTGCATGCTTTTGAAGCTTTTTTAATTGTTTTTAATCTATTATACAACACATTTCAATAAAAAATTGTGTTGACCAAGCTATTCCACAAGAAAACTGCAAAAAAAATAACATGATTTTTGAACAAAAAATTCCCTTTTTTTTAATATTTTTGCCAGTTGAACAATATCTCTAAAGCTGAAACTGGGTTTTCTCATTTGTCAAATCTTTAAAAAGGACTTTGCAACAATTTTTTGAATAATTTTGAAACTAAAATTTTTTGCTCGTGTAAAAAATATACAGTCGCCTCTCCACATCTCGATATCGAAAGGACCATCGAGATAGGGAGAGATCAAGACAAAGAACATTTTTTTTTTATGAATACTAGATTAATAAACACTCCGTTGCCAAGAAAGTAATACACAAACAAACGTCATTTAGCGCTCCTAATTTGTTTAGAATCCCAAAACTTTGGTCTAGTTACCTTCGATATTAGTCATATCGACTTACAGAGAGAAAATTGAGAACGAAAAATGAACAGAAACACATAGAGATATGGAGATATCGAGGTGAGGAGGATAGGAGGATGAGGATGAAGAGTGAAAATGTAGGCAGATTGAAGGGACTTATGAAATCATCGACATAGGGAGAGATATCGAGATGTAGAACATCGAGATGTGGAGAGTCGACTGTATGCACTATTCAACTCGTAATTTAAACAAGATGCTTTATAAACTTAAGTTTTATAGAAAAAATGCAATTTCCGTTAAAAATAAACTTAAATAATTAAAAAAAATGTTTTTTTTAATTAAAAACCGTGTTACTTTTTGTAAAATAGCTCAGTCAAAACCATTTAAAAGATTTTTGTTGTATGAACATTTTGAAAACAACTAAATTTTTTTCAAAAACATGTAAAAAGATTTGGAATCGATTGAGTATTAATGAAGTTATGCTCAAACATAGATGATTTTTTTAAGCAAAATGAAGAAAAGTTTGGAGAAAATTATTTTTAACTAAGACTTGAGACAAATTAAAAGTTCTACAAAGTTTTCATAGATTGAATTTTGAAGATAATGGTGCTAAAAGTTTCAAAATTGGTTAGAAAATAATGAAAAAAAGAAAAACTTCCCTTAAGGCCTTTTTTATAACTTGAAAATTCACCTTCAACTTGTCTAAATCTCAAATTTTTTTTTAGCTCAAACTGGTCAGTCATTAGAAATGAGATCGGCAATGGAAGTGTGAAAATAAGTGAGAGTTGTTCCACAGCCTTTAATTGTCCATGGAAGTTCATGTGGATTTTTTTTTTGAAATATGTTTAAAATCATCCTTTAACAACTTGTTACATAAATAACTATTACGGTACTACATAATTCAATGCAGGAGAGTAGACATGATGTTAAAAAAAGGATTTTAATAATAAAACATTTCTTTAAATTGAACATATATTTACAACAATTTTATACAAAGCCTAGAGTGGCATCGATAGTTATCAGTCTTTCAATTAATAGTGTTGATCAATCTTAACATAGCTCTCTCCGTGCGGATGTCGGGCATGTCCAGTGCGCTGAACATGAACCTGGAATCCGCTCTTGTGGTCCGAGCTGTAATCAACCACACGATGGGTTCCATCAGCTTCGTCCAGAGTATACTGTCCCTTCACGACGTCTCCATCACGATGTTCCCAGGCGCTCTTGTGATCGTGAGTGTACCCGTCCTTAACGCCGTATCTGAATTTGTACATCGGGTGCGAGTGATGGTAATCCTCTTGATGAATGTCAAACTTTGGATGGGAATTATGGTATTTCTCAAGATGATAACCATGAGCTCCTCCAATGTACCGTGCGGAAACCACAGCGGCCAAACAGGCAAACAGAACGATGATCTGGATGAAATAATTTCACTTGAAATTATTGGTCAATATATTAGAACATTTCTGCATACCTTAAACATTTTGGATCTCCTGTGTAGGAATTACTGTGTGTCTGATTGTTTGATGTGAACTGATGCTGGACTAAAAACAACGAAGGACTTTTATACAAATATGGGGCATTCCTATTACTTTTCGTTCGTTCGTATTCACTATCATATTTTTTCTAGGGTTTTGTAGGTCTCTGAATGTTTTACGTTATATGTTTTCATTGGTCATTGCTTCGCTATATTTAGTAAATAAAAATAAATCGAAAAAAAGGTTCTCTTGTATTCCCATTTCACTTTTTGCTTTTTTTTAATAGCTTCATTTTGTTTGGAGGTTTAAGATATATATTGACACCATTGCTTTAAGGATGCATACGAAATGCAGTCAAGCTCATCAGTTAATTCATTTGCACTTGACGTGTAATGATCCAATTAACATATTACAGTTAATCTATCTGTCCTTGTTAATTGATCACCGATGCACCCTCATAAATCGTTTCCCATTTCTCGCATTTTTGGTTTACATATCTGACAAGTAAATGAGTAAATACATAATAGCCAACTCAAACCGCCGAAAATTGGCATTAATTTCCACTGGTCACAATACAGCGAAGCGCGAACGGAAAAAACTGACCTACCGCAACATGCAATTTTTGGGTGTGGAAGCAGAATCATGGTAGAAAGATGGAAATCGGATCGAAATCGCCAACCCGTATAAAAGTTCTTTGCTTAATTGGATCGGACATCAGTTCATTAAAAGCATTTCAACAAACAGCAATTTCAAGTGCTAACCATTCACATGAGATCCAAAATGTTCAAGGTAGGTAGAATGGGTTACGAAAAATGACCTCTGATTAAGGCTGAGTTGATTCGGTACAGATCGTCGCTTTGGTTGCCTGTTTGGCAGTTGTTGCCTCCGCTCGGTACTACGGAGCAGATCACGGTCATAATCACGAGGATTATCATCATTCGCATCCGAAGTATAAGTTCGAGTATGGAGTGAAGGATGGACACACCCACGATCACAAGAATGCCTGGGAAACCCGAGATGGAGATGTTGTGAAGGGACAGTACACCTTGGAGGAAGCCGATGGAACCCATCGTGTGGTTGATTACAGCTCGGATCACAAGGGAGGTTTCCAGGCTCATGTTCAACGTAATGGACATGCCCACCATCCACACGGAGAGAGCTACGTTAAGATTGATCAGCATTACTGATAAAATAGTTATAAAAAATTGGATTCTATCCCATTACCCCGAATGCCATTTCCCCGATTGCCATCACCCCGAATTCCATTACCCCGAATGTACCATTACCCCGAATTCCATCACCCCGAATGCAATTTCCCCGAATTTACAATTATCATGACATGATGATATTGATGACATTTCCCCGCGATATTGGAATTCGGGGTAATGTCATTCGGGGTGATGGGACGTTCGGGGTTTTGAAATTCGGGGTAATGGCGTTCAGGTTAATGGGATTCAGGGTAATGGGGTAGAATCATAAAATTGATATCTGTAAATAAACCTTCTCATAGATTGAATGCAAGCTTTTTTTTTTTGTTAAAAACGTAATTTACCGTTTTGATTCATATTACGGACACTTAAGGCCTCAGTGAAGTATAACTCATCTAAAATATATAATATAAATCCTTCTGTATGGTTCACACGCTTTATATTGCATTTCATACAGTTAACTTTCAGATGAAGAATGAAGTTTTTGCTTCCGCTAATGAAAATTTTCAAATAATTAGAAATGTGTGGATTTTTCATGATTCTTATTCCGAACGCTTCCTTACTTTTGCCTCATATTCCGGACACTTTTGGTTGAATTCCGGACAGCTCATGAAATACATAATAGATAAGTGAAATCATTAATTGAAATTGGCAAGCCTCTAAAGCGGTGTCTAAGGCAGTTGAGCATCATAAATTTTCATAGATATCTATGGATAATGTTGGCTGAAACGAGCCCCAAAAGTGAGAACATTTGAACGTAATATGAATCAAAACGGTACATATACTCCGTTGGGGCCTTCCTTAGCCGAGTGTATCATAACACTAATCTAAGAAGCAGGCTCTGTCCCAGTGACGACGTAATGCCAAAAAGAAGAAGAAGAACGTTTGGTCAATGTTTCATATATGAAACTGGCCTGCGATTAAACTCGTGACGTTCTGCTTATTAGGCAGAAGCTGTTACTATAAGACCACCGTTCCATTTAGAATAGCTCCTGTGGAAATGTAGTTAAAAATAACTACAAAAGCTTAATTTGATTTTCTGATACAATTGCTGTAAACATTTCCTGTAAAATTCCTGGAGAGATTTGAAAGAATATATTTTAACGAATCGCTGGTGGATTTTTTAGTATCACTCGAGAAACACTAGAATGTGTACTTATTAGAATTCTCTAATCCATAAAAAAAATCTATGAGCATTCAAGAAGAAAAAAAACTTGCCCTTTTCAAAATACATGGCTGTCTTGGTAGCGTTATCGAAAAATACGCCTAGCCGTTCCCATAGGGGACGTTAGCCACAAGTAAGGACGTTTCAAGTAATACTGTTTCATATGGTATGCCCTCTTCAACATCTAATCCAATTTTTCTCGCCGTTCCCTTACGGTACCTATCCATCTAGTATTCATTGCTTTCTTCTCTATGCTCCCTCTTACTTCGCGCAAAATAGACCGATATGCCGGTAAACAAATTAAACATAAAACATAATTTGTGATAAATCCTGGTCGATTATATAATCCAAAGAGTAATTCTATGTTAAATCACTTGATAAAATAGTAAAACATCCTTCAGAATGAGTGCTGGAATAATATAAGAAATACACGGAAAAAATCTGATTACATTATATAAGTGCATTCTGAAACGATAACATCAAAACTCTTTGGGAGATCTTGTCTCCAAAACAGAAATGTACCTTGGGATAATATAATTGTAAAAACCAATGATACTCACAGTGTTAATACGAACCAAACTAAGTTAATTTGGCCGTTTTTGTAGGATGTGTAGCGTTGAGTTTTAAAAGTATACATGGTAAACCTTATACCTATTCTTCTAGCTGAGAGATGTTTGACTCCCAAAATTACCTTCCTTCTCTTCTGATTGTGCCACTGGTTCTTTATCTCGATAAGTACCCATACACGATAGTCCCTTCAAAATCATGTTAGGAAGAAATAGTTGTACTCAATTTTAAACCGTTTCTAGATTTCACAAACGTTTTTTAACACTTCAGACTTCTGACACGAAATAAATTGACATTTGTATTCTACAAGAAGTTCAGTAAACTAAAGCAAAAAAACAAGATAAATAGGGTTGTCCGAATAAGAACATAAGAGATCCGAATTGGAACAGGGTTGGACCATATCGAACATTTTGAAGAATTTTGTTCAAACTTGTCTAGTCTGGTCCTAGATAGAGAAAGCACAAAACTCTCTGAGAGAAAAGTAAGCGCGCTGTATCAGGCTTTCACGAAAACTTTTCATACAGTTTATCGTGCTTAAAAATATGGCCTTGAAACTGTTATTAGGTCCATTGGACACCATGTTTCCTTGATTGTTTATTCATATTTACTTGAGATTTTATTTGTTACAAGTGTACTATAAGTTATGAGTGTATGTAATCACGGCTGATTTCAGTTTAGGGATTTAAAGACTTGTTGAATTTTCGGCAGCTTTACACTCTTCGTCGTGGAAAGCGTTCTAATATTTTCATCATTGTTTTTTAACAGGAGTACAACTCAAAGCTCAAACGATTTTACCGACAAAAAACCCCATAATAAAGACACAAAATCTGTTAAAAATACAGTTTGACCATTTCACAAAAATGGAGAGTTTTTAGGAATGCCAGGAATTATCATACGTGTTCCTCTCATTACGATTCCTGCCATTTAAATAATGAGTCAATAAGTGATTCTTCCGTAGTACAGGGCAACGGTTTTTGTCCAATAACCAAACGACGCTTTTTACTAAATTAAGTTTGTCTGAATACATTGCACATTGATTCCAAAGCCATACCTAGGGAGACAAAAATGTTTGCGCCTAAACCGTCAATTCGGGATAAATGGTGTCTTCGGTAAAATAAATCGTCATATTTTCAGACACATTTTTCAGCGATATAGTATTAGGATGACCAGCATGGATTAGGAGATCAGACTATAAACTTTTTCGCTGATGTAAAAATGTTCAATGTTCTACAATGTTCAGGAATAAACAATTTGGAGCAACTTCGGCGAAGAACCGAAATTTAGGATGATTAAAAATAATCCGTTTTTTTTTCTTCAAAACTTTTTTTACAAATTTTTTTACGAAAACTTTGCTCCGAGATCTATTGATAACGCAACTTTTTCCCGTAGAAACTACTATTCTATCTCTTATGATACAGTTATCAGAGATTTTCTCCGATAAAATTATTGTTTCTAAATATTGATATCCCTGAAAGCCGTAAACGGATCTTAAATCTTTTAACACCATTAGAAAGATTGTCTTTTAATCTGGTGATGGCGGGAAAATGCATTTCCGTTTTAGTAAATATCATAGCACGTCAGATTACTGCAATATTGACTGATCGGTTGACAGTTTGAGATATTATGGAAGCTTGATTTAAAGATTGTTTGATCCATTTCACAAAATATTTTATTCTCTAGTAATGTTGGTCGATCTTAACGTAGCTCTCCCCGTGTGGATGGTGAGCGTGTCCATTGCGTTGAACATGAGCTTGGAATCCTCCCTTATGATCCGAGCTGTAATCAACCACCCGATGGGTTCCATCGGCTTCTTCCAAGGTATACTGACCCTTCACAATATCTCCATCACGGGTTTCCCAGGCACTCTTGTGATCGTGGGTGTGTCCATCCCTAACTCCGTACTCGAACTTGTACTTCGGATGCGAATGATGATAATCCTCATAATGATGACCGTGATCTCCTCCGTAGTACCGAGCGGAGACAACAACGGCCAAACAGGCAACCAAAGCAATGATCTGAACAAATCAAACTTATATAAGGTCAAATATTGAAACCAATTTAACCTACCTTGAACATTTTGGATCTCCTGTGAACGGTTGGCACTTGAAATGATGTTTGTTAAAATGCTCTTTGTGAACTAATGCCGGATCCAATTAGGCAAAGAACTTTTATACGAGTTGGTGGTTTTGGTCCAATTTCGATTCCATCTCTTTCTGCTTCCAAACCCATACGGAGCATGTTGCGGTAGGTCAGTTTTTTCGTCCACACTTTGCTGTATAGTGGCCAGTGGAAACGAACACCGCCTTCCAACGGGTTGAGTTGGCTTATTATTTAATTTGTCGGATATGTAAACCAAAAGTGAGAGAAATGGAAAACGGTGCAACAGTGAACAATTGAAAAGAATTTAAATGAGCTGACAATGGACTGATAAATTACCAATTATAAATTAATTGGATTATTACATGTCAAGTGCTAATGTCATTCAGCCATGAGTATGAGTAAATGATTTAATTTCGTTTAGATTTGAAGGGATATCCGAAAAGATTGTCAATAAGCAAACCGTAAATGACAAACAGTAAAAAGAATAAATTTTAAAAACATAAGGTGAAATGGGTGTTTATGAAACCTGTTTCTATATAACCAATAACATCTTAATATGTAAAACATCCAGATCCCTAGAAACCAAAGAAGCAATTAGATATCGAATACGGACAATAATTGGTATGCCCCAATTCTGTATAAATGTATAAAATGAATTTAATCCAGTATCAGTTCACAGTAAGCAATCAGTAAGACAGCACAGGAGATCCAAAATGTTCAAGGTTGGTGTAGCGGATTTCATATGTAATTCGATCTTAAATCAAAATTCAAATATTTTATTCTAGATCATCACTTTACTTGCCTGTTTGACCGCTGTGGTCTCTGCTCGGTACATCGCTGGAGATCATGAGAAATACCATCACTCACATCCGAAGTTCGACTATCAGCATGAGGATCATCATCACTCGCACCCAAAGTACAAATTCAGATACGGCGTTAAGGATGGGTACACTCACGATCACAAGAGCGCCTGGGAAACCCGTGACGGAGATGTTGTGAAGGGACAGTATACTCTGGACGAAGCTGATGGAACCCATCGTGTGGTTGACTACAGCTCGGACCACAAGAGTGGATTCCAGGTTCATGTGCAGCGCACCGGACATGCCAGACACCCGCACGGAGAGAGCTATGTTAAGATTGATCAACACTACTAGTTGAAAGTCTGATAACTATATATTTGTATAAAAACTGTTGTAAATATATTTAAACAATAATTAAATCTTGTAAAATTGTTATATTATAATTATCGTACAGTATTAGGACGGGCACTACTGAAATGTGTCAAAATGCCCTGATGTCTACTCATAAAAAGGATGCCCAATAACACTGCGGAACACGTTTTTGTCTCCAGCACCAAAATACCGCTATTCATTTAATTAAGGGTTGCTGAATCCATTGCCGTTTTCAGAAATACCATAGCACGTCTAGTTTTTGAGATATTGACTGTTGAAAATGCAAAAAATGACTATTTCAGCCAACTTGCATGCAAGTTTGCCAGCTTGTAAGGTAATATATTGGCTTAATTTGCCACAGAATTCAAACTTTATGTGTATAGCAATACTTATCATCAAAGTTTATATTACTTTCGATACGGAAAAGTTATTTTTTGATGGTTTAGAGAATTGTTGTATTTTGCCATATAGAAGAAACACAGAATTTTGTATGGAGACTGCAAGCATGTTGAAAAAATCGGTTTAATCGGAATTTAATCGCGCAATTTCTATCAAATTATGTCTGAAATGAAAGTTCAAGTTCTGTTTAGAATGTTTGGTGGATTAGATTACAAAAAAGTATGATAAATTGTACATTAAATTTCATGTAAACATTAATAAAACCAGTGTTTTATACAACTTTGGTGACTTGTAGCTAAAAATTGTGACGTGCTGGAACATTTCTAAGAATGGCACCAGATTCAGCAACCCCAAATCTACTAGAGACACATAATTT
The DNA here is from genome assembly GCF_002204515.2 of Aedes aegypti. NCBI lineage: Eukaryota > Metazoa > Arthropoda > Insecta > Diptera > Culicidae > Aedes > Aedes aegypti. The sequence goes on along the minus strand of NC_035108.1, from coordinate 178,049,915 downwards.
GATCCTTGAGACACGCAAAAATGTCATTTTTGTTACGCTGTGTAATCATTGGCAGCCCAAATAGTCGTAGCGGTAAACGAACAGCTAGTCAGCAACACCTAGCTAAGGATCGTGGGTTCGAGTCCCATCGGTCTTGGATCTTTTTGTGAAGGCAATATTTTCGACTTCCCTGGGCGTACCTTTCACACGATTTACACAGGCAAAAATTGTTAGTTGGCGAAGAAAGTTGTCAGTTAATATCTATGGAAATGCTCATAAGAACACTGAGGTGAGAAGCAGGCTCTGTTCCATTTAGAACGCAACGCCTGAAAGAAGAAGAAGAACCACGCACCAAATGGAAGTTAAGGTTCCATTTTTTCAAGCTTAGTTGAAATAAGTATGAAATTTTCGGCTCATACATTATCTACTGTTTGGGTCAAGAAATTCGTTGTTCGCGTTCAATTAAGCTTAGAATTTCAAAATAACTAATCAGAGCGGACAATATTGTAAAAGGTTGTATCATGATAATATTTGATGCAATTGGTGTTTTAACTTAGCAGATTTGCTAAGCTCATGAATTACTGCTTTTAATTTCTTCTTAGTCCTTGAGCGAGTGCTGCACAGCGCATGCATATAAGGGTGCGACTTATATTTCGAATATTCTGAAAATCAAATATTTGTGTGCTCTTCTGAATTTTAATCACATAAAAAAGCAAACCTCAAATTTAGAGCAGAAAATATAAGTGGGGGTGCAAGCGACTTGAAGGTGAATTTTCAAGATATGAAATATGACCTTCAGTGAAGTCTTCATAACTTTATTATTTTCTAAACAATTTTGAAACTCTTGATGCCATTCTCTTCAAAATTAAATTTATGAAAAGTTTATAGAATATCAAATTTGTCTAAACTAAAAACTAGTCTTAGTTAGAAGTTCAGTCATCCCTCCATGAGACGATGTTCCGTTACTCGATATCGACTAATCGGACCATAATAAAAACATTAAATCATGGTTACTATGATCGTCCCTTCAAACAGCTTTCCAAAGAATAGCTGTTCCATGACTCGATATTTCCATGAGTCAATGGTCCCTTGAATATCGACTCATGGAGGTTTGACTGTAGTTTTTTTATTCTTCCTTTTTTTACTAAAAAAAAGTTTGTTTCACCATAACTTCATGACTACTCATCCAATTCCAGATGATTTTGAAGCTAATTAAGTTGTTCTCAAACTGTGTCACGGTGTGTTTCGTAGAACAAGTTTATTACAAAGAATAGGTAAGTCTGAAACTTCTCCACAATAAAGTCTAGGTTTCTCGCGTTCATTTGCTGCTAAAACCAAAATAATCGGTCGGGGGGTCCAGAGTATTTTTTTTTTGTTTGATTTCGAGAGACTTGCACATATGTTTGAATTTGCCTATCTATGTGTTTATGTACATTAGGGCGGTTCAAAATTAAAAAAATGTTTGAGTATTCAATCTCACATATGTTTCTTACTATCCTTACTATAAAAATAGTGTTCTGTGAAATTCGCAACTTTGTACGTGGTGATTTAAGGTGGCCCAAAGACAATGTAGGTTCATATGGAAATTACTATGAAGAAATTTTGAGGTATGTTCCAAACATGCTTGTACTGTAATTTAATACAAACTTATTATCCCATTGTAAAAGCTCATTCTTCAAACCATAATAAAGAAATTTGCTGAAGAGAGAAATTCAATTCGACAGATAGCAGAAAAGATATTCATGAGTTTGTTTGCTATTATTTAGCTCAACCCCTCTACCGGCAGCTTCATTTTTTCAGTACAAAAATATATTTGAATCGCGATAACTTTTTTGTTTCTCTATATTTTTCCACCATTTTTTCACAACTTCTCAAAAAATTCTTCTACTTTTGGAATCTATGTCGGTATTGACCATTGGTCAACTGGTTTTAAAAATATTTCGGTGTTCCTTGGGGGACCAACACTTCCCATATAAAATTTCAATATGATGTTTTAAGAAGTTTTCAAGATCTCGTTACGGCTAGAGTGGTACCAAAAACATAAAAGCTCATTGCTCAAAAACAGTTACACCGATTTGTTTAATTTCTTCATTATAGACTTTCATCAAAGTTTAGTTTTGAAAAGCGAATAACCGAATATGAGAAAAAATCTGTAGCCAGAGATAATTACGAAAGTTATGGCTATGCGTCGGTCCCCCAAGGAATTTTGGAATATCTCCGAATATAGATGACCAATGCTCAAAACCGATACAGATTCTGAAAAAAAGAGAGTTTTTTGAAAAGTTGTGGAAATTTTTTTCAAAAATATTGAGAAACAAAAAAGTTATTGCGATTAAGTGTGTTATAACGACATTGTAAGGGACCGTCGCAATAGGGAAAAGTCGTTATAGAGAATAGATATAGCATTGAAATATTTTTCATGGGACTGAAAAATGTCGCTATAGAGAGCTTTTGTCGTTATAAAAGTTGTCGTTATAACGAGCTTCGACTGTATTTTGAAAAAAAAAATGAAGCTGCCGGTAGAGGGGTTAATATGGGGTTAAGGTACTGCAAACAAGTACAAAAATCCCAAACCCATTTTAGCCTCATGATGTTAATTTCTGATCTTTTCATAAGCACTGTGCCATTAAGAAAATAACATAAAAAATATAAGATTTGAAACTTCTCAAATACCATCCAAATTAGCGTATTTTTCAGCACCATAGGGCAAGTATATAACATGCCTTATAACAAGGTTTATCACATGCGAAGCCCTCTACTAGTTAATTCGAATAACTGAAATTGTGTTGTTTGAAAGGCGGATAAGTCACTTTTGTATCTAGGGGTCATGCACAAATGACGTCACGCTCCAAGGGGGGAGGGGGTTAAGCCATGCATGACAAGCCTTACAAAATTATCGGAGGACTCATACAAAAAGTGTGACAAAGGGGGGGGGAGGGAGTCGAAAAAATTGAAATTTAGCGTGACATAATTTGTGTACCATCCGCTACGAGTAAAAAGAGAAATCTCGCATAATTTATGATCTCGCCCTAAAAGCCATAGCTTGTTATTACTGAGCAAACGAATGGATTTACACATTATTTCACAATGCTACGAAGAAGAGAAGATCCTCCTCTGTCTCCCAGCGGTGACAGTTTTTATTTTGGTCCGTTTATCTGCTAAATAACAACGAGCTACACACTCGGTTATCAATGGTTTTGAGAGTGAATATACATAGAAGCCAAACATCGAATTTTCAAAAGCACAGGGCTAGAGAAGCAGACAACCGGTAACTCACTGGTTACTCGATGGTGGCGACTAATCAATCAAATGTTCAACGCAAAAGGTTGTCAGGTTCTCAAGATACAAATCTACAAACAAGCTCTTGAAAATTCGAGGTTTGATATCGATGCATCTCACCTATTAAAAATATTTCCTAATAATTTCTTACATCATTAAGACCAATTTAAGTACGTATTCAAGGTTTTTCGTGGACAATAACTAAAATGACGTTTGAGACAGTTTTGCAATTATGCGTATATCATATGTCATATATGCTTATTACAGCTCTTTTCAGCAAGAACAACTTTACCTTCCAAGCCAAGGTGTTCAAATGGTTTGATCTTGCAGTTTGTCCCGTATCTATGTTCAACGCAATATGTGTCGGTATAAAAACACATATCCATGAATACTTCACACGAAATTTATTTTGATTTTGGTCGCAAATGAAAGAGCAAAGTCTAATTGTTTTTAGTTCGAAATTTCAAACTTACCTATTTTTTTGTAATAAAGTTACCCCACAAAGACACCGTGTGTGTATACAACAAATATAATTAAAAATTGTTTTGACTTAATAATTTATTACAAACTACTCAGAACATGATTTTTTATGAAAAAAAAATCAAATTTCTACGAATTGTCGATTTGTTTTTCGGAAATTACATTTTTATTGTTTAACTGACGTTTATAACATATTTTGTCATAACTACGAGTGAGGAGGGCAGTATCAAACATGTCGCGCGTCGGTCGAGTGAAAGTGGAAAAAACCCACGATCGCTTAGTTGTGTTTGATCCTTCGACCTTGGCGCTTGCTCTTGCGGGGGCTGGCGATGAGGGCAGGATCAAACATGTCGCGCGTCGGTCGAGTGAAAGTGAAAAAAACCGCGATCGCTTAGTTGTGTTTGATCCTTCGACCTTGACGCTTGCTCCTGCGGGGGCTGGCGATGAGGGCAGGATTAAACATGTCGCGCGTCGGTCGAGTGAAAATGAAAAAGTGGCGTGATCGCTTAGTTGTGTTTGATCCTTCGACCTTGACGCTTGCTCCTGCGGGGGGCAGCGATGAGGGCAAGATCAAACATGTCGCGCATCGGTCGAGTAAAGTGAAAAAGTGCCGCGTTCGATTGGTTCTTTTTGATCTTTCGACGTTGACGCTTGCTCCTGGGCAGTGCGTCAAGAAAGCCTGAGCAGTCGTCAGTTGTTTTCCCTCTCGGGTCGCGCGCCTAATTTCTCTGAGTGCTTTTATATAGCCGAGCAAACGAGTGAAGCTGAAAGTGGATTGTTGCTGCTCAAGGATGACGGATCAATTGGTGAGCTCGTTTCATGCTACTATTTCTAATCTATAAAATACGTTTGACTGCACCTTTAATCGTTACAATGGTGAGACGTAAATATGATTTTTCAACAAACTCACTGTGTCACTGTGAGTGTCGATATAAACTCTGATTCATAAATTATTTATGACTAAACTTTTTTTTTTCAAAACTCCTTTTTCTTTTTACCTTTATTTTTTTTATTAAAACAACTTTGAATGGTTCGACACTACAAGTGTAGGCTTACAAAAGGTTCACTTTATTCAACAAACTTTGAAAGGTTCGTCACCTCAAGTGTCGGCATAATTTTTCTCAAAATAGATATTGTTCATATCAAATGAAAATATTATATTTAAATATGAGCATGTTTATATCTCACAAATTATTTATCATGGTCTAATCGCTTATCAAAGTGAATCCTGTGACCCAACGATCCTCCCCATTAACAAACATCCCTCCCAGTAACCTTTGTGGAGATGCAGAGGCAAACACGGTCTCCAAATAGCAAAGGTTACACACTAACATTCCTTCCTCCAATCCCACCTGACTGCAAGGACGTGGCCGGCGCCGTTATTGACCATGTATAAATAGAGGCACTGAATTATGCACACTGAAGAAGATTATGGCCAATCCCAGCCGAACTTCTAATTGATTCTTTGTGCATTTTCACTGACTTCGGTCAATCACGGAATAGCAACCATTGATATGTGTAGTCAGTCTAAGCTAAGCTAAGCTAAGCTATTTTGTCATAACTACGAGTGGAAAGCACATATACAGTAATTTCCCGATTTTGTCAGCCCCATGCTGCATTAAGGGTTGACAAAATCAAGAAAGAGCTAAAATCAGGATAACATTTTCGACTTTTTTTCAAGTTTTATTTTATCTTAGTCCGTTTTATGATATCTATATAAATAAAAATGGAATGGTGTTTGTATGTCACGAAATGGCTTACGAACGAGTCAACGGAATTGAATGATTCTTTCTCCATGTTGTTCTTCAAGGGTTCCGACGTGTTTGTGTGAATAAAATTCTCAGGCTTTTTACCGGGAAAGTTGAAAAAACGAGAGTGAACGGAACTGTCATTTGGTATGGGACAATCCATAGCGTTTTTCAGCCTACTTGATGGCAAGACAAAGTTTGCCGGGACCACTAGTTGTTAATATAAACATTATTTTTTTACTTCCATTTTCTATATACCATAATCCAAGGTAACATTGATAAGTTTATTGGACAATTATTAATAATTTCAAATTAAAAAAATCAATCTTTTGATGATTGTATAGACGTGAACAAGTCATAATTGACTTCATGCACCCAATATTGCCAGTATAGATGTGTTTAGTCCAATTAAAATAAATATAAATTTTAGGCTGACAAAATCGGAAAAAGGATGCTAATATCGGTGGTAGACAAAATCGGGTCGAAAAGGAAGCTTAAATCGAGGGTTGATAAAATCGGGTCATTACTGTACTTTAAAAAAATGCTAAAATATTTTGGTTATTAAAGTAAAATTTTTTTCTGAGAATTTTTGAAGGTTCAACAAATGAGAAAAAATGATTTAGCTAAAGTTTTAACGTTTAACTGACAAAAAATTGAAAAATATGGTATTTGCTGTTGACAATTCATGTTTTTGGATAGTTTTTTAATTAACTTAGTCCAAACTATTTTTTAATTTTTTTTGCTGTATCCACAGTTCAGAACCTACTTAATTTGCTTTAAGAGCATGTAACAGATAAGCAATCGGTTAAGTATTCAAGAAGTTATGCTCAAGTAACGATAATTATTTTTTGTAAAAAGAGGAAATATTTGGAGAAAACTACTTTTAATCAACTAGGTTTTGATTATAGACAAATTTGGTATTCAACAAACTTTTCATAAATTTAGTTCTAAAATTGATTAGAAAATAATAAAGCTATGAGGACTTCACTGAAGGTCATGTTTTATAACTTGAAAATTCACTTTTAAGTCGCTTGCGCCACATCTAAATCCTAATATTTTTGGCTCAAAATCTGAGGTTTGCCTTTTAATGTGATTATCTGAGCATTCGAATTTTTAGAATGCCTTTTCAAAAAATAAGCTGCACGCTAATGTGATTGTAAAGAAGTTCTGATCTATGCCTATCTTTCAATAACTAAAACAGTAATTCCTCGATAATTCCCGAAACGATATCTACGACGACGTTTTTTTTTTTTGCAACTGGGCACCCGAAATAGCCGTTATGGACAACACGATCCGATCAGGTTTATGATGTCTCAGTTCAAAGAAGTGTACGTTTTTTTTGAATTTGACGTAAGAGCCACAGAATTTGGGCGTCGAGCGAATAGTCAATCAAGGAGATAATTTTAGCATGTGTACTGTAATTTTTGTTTGTATTATTGTTCACCTTTTAGTTATTTTCAAGTGTAGCTTTATGTTAAGAGCTTGTGGGGTTTTAATGCATATTTGTACACGGTTACTACTTATTTTATATCTGCTTTTCCCCACCACACTTCATGGAGACATATTTGTCAGATGAAAAATATTATATAAAATAAATAAAGAAATGAATAACGTAACTCGATTTTTATTTTCGTTACGTTATATCTAGGTTACGTTAATTCGAAGCAAAATATTTTATTTCTCCATATTTCGTATAGGATGTATTTTTTTTTTCATGAAATTGATCTGAAATCTGAAATTGATATTATTCACTTGGCAGGTATTTTCAGCCTTTCTTACACTTTAAAAAAATTTCCTGTGTTTAAATTTCTTTTTATTATTATGTCTCTATTGGAGTACACCTCAAAGAAATGTTTTCCGGAAAAATCTTTGGATGAATTCTTTATTTTTTATTTGTAAACCTTTTCACTTATAATGTTGAATATCAGATCTCAATAAGTTATGCAAATTAAGATGATTATCAATGCAAATATATAACGATAACTTGACATGCTCTTTTTTACCCGATTTGACCCACTGACCCATTGAAATAACTCCGGCCACAGGAATATTTCCGAGTTCCTCCGACCACTTCTAGCAACTAGATATGTGTACCAGTATACTGACAAAAACAAATTTGAATCCATAAAGTTTTCGCTGAGCAGTTTTAGCATTTTTACTTTCACTCAGGCCTATACGTGTTAACAAACGAGATAGTCAACTAAGCAAAATTGTTTGTTGAGTTGACAAAAATGATTGTTGAACAAACAAATCTGATTAACAGAGTGACAACTATCATGATTTTAGAACTAACAAACTTTTCGGGTTTGACAGAATTATTTGTTGGTCCTGAGAAGGCAAGTAAATTTTTCAAATTATTGATGGTCGTATAATCTATTTCTCTACGTGAATGGATTTTTGTGCTAATAGGTATTTTTATATTCCACACTTATACGCCTTCCTAAACCGAGTGGTTAGAGTCCGCAGATACAAATCAAAGCAACACTGAAGGTGTCTGGGTTCGATTCCCGGTCGGTCCAGGATCTTTTCGTAATGGAAGTTTTCTTGACTTCCCTGGGCACAGAGTATCATAGTATCTGAGACACGATATACAAATGCAAAAACTTTGGCAAAGAAAGCTCTCAGTTTAAACAGTGTGAAACTCCATGAAAAAGATGTATGTGATGATGCCTGAAACAGACAAAGAATATTTTGATAAATTTGGAAAACGTTGAGATTGAATTGTTGGAGGAATCAAGAAAAACTGTTCTACAAATAACATAGCTTCTGCAAACAACATTTTTTAAGAAACCTTTCTAAATCATTTTAAAACAGTTCATAATTTCATAAAAATAAACAGGAGATATCCTTACTGTAAAAAAAAGATTCACTATGGATCTCCGTAGGTATGCAATATCTTTTCTAGTCGAAAACTTGCAATGATACTATATAAAGCAAATAAAATTACGCAAACTTATTCTCTTCCCGTTTTTTGTTAGAAAATATCTTTAAAATCGTTTTCAGAAAAGAACTGTATTTACAAACTTATTTTTCAAAACACAACAGGAACTATTTATTAGTAGTGCTGATCGATCTTCACGTAGCTCTCCCCATGTGGATGGTGGGCATGTCCATTGCGTTGAACATGAGCCTGGAATCCTCCTTTGTGATCAGAGCTGTAATCAACCACACGATGGGTTCCATCGGCTTCCTCCAAGGTGTACTGACCCTTCACAACATCTCCATCTCGGGTCTCCCAGGCACTCTTGTGATCGTGGGTGTGTCCATCTTTAACTCCATACTCGTACTTGTACTTCGGATGCGAATGGTGATAATCCTCGTGATGATGACCGTGATCTCCTCCGTAGTACCGAGCGGAGGCAACAACGGCCAAACAGGCAACCAAAGCGATGATCTGAACAAATCGAACTTAGCATTGATCTAAGGTCAAATATTGAAACCAATTCCACCTACCTTGAACATTTTGGATCTCCTGTGAATGTTGCCGGCACTTGGAATGCTGCTTAATGAAATGCTTTTTGTGAACTGATGTCAGATACAATTAAGCAAAGAACTTTTATACGACTCGGTGGTTTTGCTCAATTTTAATTTTCATCTTTCTACCATGATTCTACTTCCACACCCGAATGTTGCTTGTTGTGGTAGGTCAGTTCACGCAGGCGATGGAATTGACCACCAATTTTTAACGGTTGGAGTTGGCTTCTTATTTACTTCGCCGGATACAAAAAAAAAACGAAAGTGAGGGAAATTGGAAACGGTTGTTGATGGTGCTCCGGTGATCAATTATGAATAATTGGGCAAGTTGACAATATACTGACAATTAAATAATTGTTTTCCATAACAGCTGTGAATACATTTGAAATGAACTTGAATTCATTTAACTTGAATGGTTAAGGTCGTTCTGTCAAAGGCGTTTGCAAAATAGAAAAAGCCTTAAATGAACTCAAAATCTCCAAACAGTTTTAATGGAAACAGAAGAAGAAAATGGGAAATTATCTAAACAAAATTGTCTCATATTATTCAATTCAAGTACATAACTGCTTGTTTGGTGAACTTATGACTTGTACAAGCATTAAATTGTCAAATATTAAACGACCTAGAAACGTATAAAAGCTATTTGTTGGATTAAATACGCCATCAGTACTCTTCAAACAATCCGCCAAACAGCATTCCCAGCAAAAGAGATCCGAAATGTTCAAGGTACGTAAAAAGGATTCCATGTAGAAACCTTTAATCGAATTTGTATTATTTTCCTCCAGATCATCGTTCTGTTTGCTTGTTTAGCCGTTGTAGTCTCCGCTCGGTACATTGCTGGAGATCACGGTTATTATCATAACGACCACCATCAGTCGCATTCCGAGTTTGAGTATCATCATGGGGATTACCTCCACTCGCATCCAAAGTACAATTTCAAATACGGCGTTAAGGATGGGTACACTCACGATCACAAGAGCGCCTGGGAACATCGTGATGGAGATGTCGTGAAGGGACAATATACTCTGGATGAAGCTGATGGAACTCATCGTGTGGTTGATTACAGCTCGGACCACAAGAGTGGATTCCAGGTTCATGTTCAGCGCAACGGACATGCTCGACATCCGCATGGAGAGAGCTATGTTAAGATTGATCAACACTACTAATCATAAGACTGAAAATATTTGTGATTTCACCACAATTGAACTATTGTAAATATATTGAAATAACGATAAAATTTAAATTTTATTCTTCCTAGCGTTACGTCAGTGCTAAGACAGATATCGTTTCTTTATTGACTGAGAACTTTATTTGCCAATTGACCATTATTAAAACACAAGTTATTTTGTGAACGCCGCACATTCATCCCAAAACATTTTTATATTTTTATACAATAATAAAAAAATACAATTTACACCGTTTTTAGCCAAAGGCTGCACAGACTGAACCATAACTTACATTAGACAACGGACACACGGAACAACCAGTGGACCAGTGAAGAATTTTTCGTTTGACAAAAATATTCCTCCGACTGGGGCGGGAATCGAACCCACACTCCGTAGCACAATACGCCTAAACGACTGACGCCGCTAACCGCACGGCTACAAAGCCCACTTGAAAAAATATTTTTCCAAGATTTCATGAAGAATGAGTGGAATGTGAATTGTTTAGAACATTTTGAAGAACATGACCGACGTGATTGTATTTTTCGCTCCTTTGTAAAAAATGTGGGGTAAACCGAAAAAAAAAATCAACTTAGTTTTTAAATGTGACCATACGCGGCAGGTCAAAATTCAAAAAGGTTTGAATATCCAATCTCCCATATATTTTCAACATTGTTACCATAAAAATAGTGTTCTGTGAAATTTTCAATTTTCGAGGAGGTCATTTGCAGCTGGCTCAAAGACGATGTAGGTTAATATGGAAATAACTATGGAACAATTTTGTGTTTGTTCCAAACACGTTGTACTGGAATGCAGAGATGCATTTTAAACGCTCATGAGCTGTGAGCGTTCACAAATGTTATTTGATTGCTCTTGTGCTCATGTTCAGAATTTTGAACAAACTCACGGCAACTAGATTGATTACGAAGCTGTTATCTCCAACATGACAATTGCGTATACTTATGCGAGGTTTGACCTTAGCGCTTCACCACAATCTACTAACATTTGAGTTCAACACAAATTAGATGATTAAGTCACTATCGTAGCCCAATAAACGCTAGTTAGGTCAAGTGACAGCTGGGACATATGCTCAAGAATCACACATCTGAGGAGAAAATTAGGATGAAAAACGCAGTTTATAGATACACAGAATTTGCGCCGTTTGACGAAACTGCTGCTGAAAATCAGATGGCTGCCACACGATATGATCAGGAACTTCACTTAAAAGTGGGATGAAAGTCAATAGATTACGGGGCAAGCCAACATGCAGATAGTGGATGTGAATCATTTATAAAGTAATAAAAGTATAATGTTTTGAAAATTTTAATAGTTTTATTCGGAAATATTTTTTTTATATTTTGTGCTCTGCTGGAATGCATTAAGCAGCAGCCAAATTCATCATGCAAATGGAAAATCTAGAATATGGGTGTCGAAGGTGTCGTGGCCAGAGCAGCTTTATTTCTTTAAATCCAGGCACAACCTAAGCCTCAGGTATCTCGAATCTCGTAATTTTTCAGTCACTTTTATTTCGTTGCAGCTATTTTGACTTTAAAGATGTACGATCCTGAAACGGATATGACAATTAACAGAAGCAATTCATTGGTTAGCTACCAAAAATGTTAACTTACCTAGAATCAATCAATTTTTGACTACCGTGATGAATCAAAATCCGGACGGTACCAATACCCGGACACTCTGATATTATTCACTGATTTACATTTGAATTTGAATAATAATGTAAGCTTAATTATTCACATCTTAGATTTGTAACATTGCTCATCAATTTACAACGATTTCTCATCTAGTTATCATTGGCAGAAAATTAATAAACATAAAAACATAATTGTAGCCCCAGTCAGACACCGTCTTTTCATAATGCAGTTTTTGTGGCTCAAGTTCGTCAGCAAACGAAGGGCAATATTGAGTTAACGTTTATTCATTGAAAAGTATAATGTTTGTGAATTCTTGTGATCATTAGTGTGTGAAAACTATTTAGTAAACAATTTAAGCATACCAAAGTGTAGAAAAGAAGTATAATATGATATTTATCGAGCGATTAAAGCGTGTCCGGTTCGGTGAGCCATGGCTTCAAAATCCGGACGTTAAGCGTTCGAGATATATTTTGCCTAAAAAATAGCTGCTCGGGAAGAAAAATGCAGAGAAATATTGTGGGATAGCAAGAAAAAAGGATATATTTGACTGAAAAATAAGAGAATTGCGGTAAAATTGCTCCTATGGCAATGATTATTGCAGGTAATCTGAGTCTACATACAACCAAGGAAAGTAAGAAACCGAAACATGAAACAATCTTCAAAGCTCTCAATTACAAGCATTATTATGTGTGTCCATGCAATGAACTTAATAAATACTACATTTGGCCGAATTTGAGTGCATTTATTTCAAATTCATAGCGAATTTAGTTAGCTAAACTACAAGTGTCCGGAATTTGATTCATAAGTGTCCGGCTTTTTGATTCATATGTCCGGATTTAAAAACAGGACTTGTGAAATTAATATGGTTATTTTAGTAATAATTTTATGATTTTAACAGAAATACTTGTCGTTTTCATAAAGATAGATGTCTAAACGATTCGTGACATGGTGGTAAATTATTCAAATCATCGGAATTTAATTGAAATTAGTATCAGAACATTTGACACTGCTTAAGCGTCCGGGTATTGATTCATCACGGTATACACCTTTTGGCGAAAACAATAAACGACTGAAGGTTTGCCACGAGATGAACAGCGTACTGTGATCAAACAAAGTAAAATGTTTGAACTTGAACACGGCTCTCGTGAGCTCTAGCTCTGAACAGAACATGAACAGATCGCGTTCAAATGCATCTCTGCTGGAATGTACGTTCAAACATATTATCCCATATTGAAAACTCATTCTTAAAACCACAATAAAGTAATTTGCTGAAGAGAGCAATTCAATCCGCCAGTTTTTATTTGAAGATCTTGCGCAAACTTGCTAAACATAGGGTTACCGTCGTTTGATTAATAGGATTGGATACTGAGTACGTATGTATTAGATTGGCGCAGCTCAGTATGGGAGAAAAATAAAGTAGTTTAATTCCACGGGGCACCCCTCAGAATTATTTCTTAGGTTAAAAAGAAGGCTTCCTGAAAATTTCTGCTCATTTGGTCGTTCCATTAGCTGGCGCATTTAAATTGAAGTCAAAATGGGATTCTCAGCTCAAACATATGGGAAACAGTATATCATCTATTGTTTGGTTCAGGAAAATTATTGATCGCGTTCAATTGAACCCAGAATGTCAAAAACACTACTTGATATCATAGCAAACAATATTGTAGAAGGTTGTATCATGATTAAAATTGATAAAGTTGGTGTTTCAACTATCTGTAGTAGAAGTGCAATAAAGCTCTGTATCCCTTCAACATAGCATGATGATTACCACTAGGCGCATCATAGCCACCTATGACGTTGTCGAGCTGTTACGCAAGACGCATGTATATATGCCCGGGAGTTCTGATCTAAGCCTAGCTTTCATCAACTGAAATGTTAATGAAAATTAGCTTTAATTCAGATACAACCTTTTGCAATTATGTTCATTAGAATATCAACTAGTGTATTTTTCATTCTGGAACCAATTGAATACCTTCAATTTGTATACAGAACGAAACAGAGACATTGGGTCAATTTTCAATATATTTGAAACGAATATCCCAGACAAACTTCAATTTAAATGCGCCAGCTGGTGGCGCAACCAATTGAGTTGAAGTTTTGAGAGACCTTTTTTCTTACCCTAAGGCACATATCTAGGGGGTGCCTCGTTGAGTTTTACAACTTTTTCGTTTAAGGGCCAGTCTAGTATGTATTAATGAGTGTAATGAATACTTCTATTTTGGTACCAATACAAAAGGCATAAGGTACCGTGGGGTAAGTGGATACAGCAAAATCAAAAGTTAACTTAATTTTTATGTACAGCTAACGTGAATAATTATATTGTAACTTTTGTCTGTGGATATCAAATAAGGGACTAATATACTTCAAATAGTCGGCTTTTCGATTTTTCTTATTGTTATGTATTGAGTTTGAGGGACTTGAAAATTTGCACTAAATGATCCAGACTCTCGTCCGCTCCACGCATACGTTATTGTATAGACTCACAACACTAGTTAAAAAAAGTCTGTTGTTTTTTTTATGTTTGTATTTCTGCTTAGGAACTGAACCGTCATCCTCTTTGAGGTTTTCAAGGACTAGGGGTTCATTCGTAAGCATTGAAAACAAAAGAAAAACTTCTTCAACAATTCACGTGCCTTGGAGGCCGTAGAATTTTGCTAAATGTTTTAAATTAAAAGATTGAAGCTTAAGATTACATAAATAAACTGTTAAGATTCCCAATATATCTATATAGTCTACAAATTATTGACGAATAAATAAATTAAAAAATGAAATATGGAAAAATTCTCGTTAAAAGCCTACAGTATGTTTAGAAGAAAAAGTAAAAAAAAGTATTTTCCATGAAACTTCGGAGTCAATTAATAAAAAAAAGTCACAACTTAGAAGAATATAATTAAATAAACTATTGCTCTGGTATTTATAGATCGTAGTATGGTAAGTCACACAATTTTTTCTGCTCTGGGAGGAGTTTTGACCCCCAAAACCCCCTTTGGTTGCGCCACTGCTCTGTTTAGTTTTTCTCAAGAACTTAGGATTTTTTTCCAGCTCGTCAGCTCCGGAATCGGTAATTATCTTCCCATCGCTCGCTCTATGCGTGTAATAATCCGTTCGATTTATGTTGCAGATTGTTCAATGATGTTTGTGATGTTTTTGATTTTAATATGTATGAGTAAATTTATGGTTATGAATAAAATTAAGTATACTTAAGTTCAATCTGCGTGGCATAATGTTGAAAATGTGTTAAATAAATAAATATTTTAGAAAATATCAGTACTTTTAACTTACTTTTAAAGGAATTAGTTCATATTAAAAATGGATGACATACCGAAAACAGACAAAATACGTTTGAAATTTTTTTCTGATCAAGAAAATAAAAGATTTTGGAGATTGACTTAAGATAAAAAGATTTTTTCAGCCGAAAACACAGATGAGAGTCGGAAAAAAATGTGGCAACACTGATGGTGGGCTTCGATCTCACGACTCCTAATACGCTGGACTAGTTGCGTAAAATCGAGCGGCGATCTCTCAATTGCAAAAAGGGTCGGCGAGATACGACCAGGTCGAAAGCCTGACCCATACTAAAAATCTCATTGAGCCAACGTTGGCTTATGAGTAGTAGGGTGGAAACAAGGCAACAGTGCAACGCTAAAATTAAAATCTCTCACTGTTGTTTGTAGGCACGCTTAGGAGAGTCGAATTGGGTGTCTAAGCAATGATGCATAGATTTTTATGCCTGTTCTTGCCTACAGATATTGATTTTTGAGATGAACAAGATTTTTAAGATTTTAGGATATTTCACGAGTTTAGGACATAGTTTTGGAAGACATAAAGCAGAAATGCCATTACTCTGTTTAGTTTTTCTCAAAAACTTAAATATTTTAAACTTTTAGAAACAATTACACTGTTCGACAAAAATTTTTTTTTGATGGATCAGGGACGCGTCTATATGGGTCTCGAAGTGCAAGAAAAGTATAGAAAGAGGCCGTTTTCAAATGATTTGCACCACCCTTGGATTATTTTTTGAATACACTTATTTAACCATTGAATTCGTCAAATCAATATTTTTAGCACTGGATGACTTCAGGGGAACGTGCAACATTTCAGAAGAATAAAGGCATTAATTTTATACATGAATTTGGAATGTTAACGATCATTAAACAAGCATGTGAGGATGTGCACCATATAAATACTACTTTTTTTCTATTTTACACATCTGGTTCATCATATAATAATTAATATAGGGTTGAGAAGACGCTTGATTAGTATTTGATTCTTTGCTCCATTAGATAAAGCAATTAGCAATGCAATCCAGTAACATTTTTTAATGACAAGGATAGAACTAAGGAAAATTGATGTGTCTGTTATGTTAATTTAGGCTGGTTGGTCTAATAAACCCTCAGCAATAATACAACATTTATGTAGGTTGGACTCCGATATGTAAGTGGTCTTACAGGTACTAGCTGGTTATTCAAGAGACGATAGCAAAGTCTGTAAAAAATGTGATAATATTGTTATTTGAGATTTCTAAATATTTTGATAGGTACTCATTAGGAATAGATTACCTATCGTGAGATCAATTTTTTTTATCAGAATATCTCTAGAATATTACAAATAATTCAGTAATCAATTGCGAAACTTCACATATTGTCGCACGATGTTTTGTGCCGTAATCCGGGGTAACATTGATCATTTTTTTGAGAATTTCTTAAATTTTTCATTTCACAATACAAATGTTACAAGTTTTATATTTTTTAAACAAGTACTGGCACCCACCGCTCCTAACTATATACTTTAATTTGTTTTTCGAAAGATTAAAGCATGCTTAAATAAATGTTTAAGTGATTTTTTGATTCGGGTGATATGGGGTAACATTGATCACCCAAGTAAACAACGTTCGGTAATATTCAAAATGTCGTTACCTACTAAAATCATGTCCCCTGAAGCCAAAAATGAAGACCAAACTCTTACAAGTCATTTACTTTTTGAGTTATTTCAAAATTAAAAACAACTTGAACCGCGGAATATGCCTAAAAGTAGGCAATTTCCTAGGGAAAGTCTACATTCTTAATAGTAATTAGTTAATGTTCCCTAAATGAATAAACTTATAAAAGATTTGACAACGGAATCGTTTTCAGCGATGCCATATTTTGTAACAAACGTATTTTTCTTGATCACATAGTCTGGAAACCTCATGCGAGACATGAATTTTCGATAGTGTCAGTGAAAACGATAAAAATCATTGTTTCAAAAAGTTGATAAATTTACGCATGAACTAAACGCAATTTTAGCAAAAACCTTAATTTACATAAGCTTATGGATATAAGAAAGAGAAACCATTCATGATTCGAAAATGTTTCATCAATAAATATTTATTTCAACTTTTAACCAGATGAGTCATTCCGATCAATGTTACCCCGCTGATCAATGTTACCCCGGATTACGGTACATGAAATGTGAGTGTCTCCAAAGGGGCCCTGGCAGAAACGAAACGGACAACTTTTTCAAGCTATGTTCAATTGATCATTATCAACCATATTCACACGTTTTACATAAAAACGACGGTGTTGTGATTGAAAAAATAAAAAAAAATCTCACTTCTCAAATTTGGTACCGCTATGACCCCTGTACAAGATGAAATATCTGCGGTATGGTTCCGGCTTCGGCATTGCCCAATCATGAAATATAACTTAAAGTACACTAAGGGGGGGGAGGGGCCTTCTTTAGTCGAGTGGTTAGAGTCCGCGGCTACAAAGCAAAGTCATATGCTGAAGGTGTCCGGGTTCGATGCCCGGTCGGTCCAGGATCTTATCGTAATGGAAATTCCCTCGACTTCCGTGGGCATAGAGTATCATTGTACCTGTCAAACAATGTACGAATGCGTAAATGGCAACTTTGGCAAAGAAAGCTCTCAGTCAATAACTGTGGAAGTGCTCTGTCCCAGTGATGACGTAATGCCATGAAGCCACAGTTATGCCAAAGTTGCCGAAGTTGAAATTTCCTCATACAATGATAATCTTGCCCAGGGATGTCAAGGAAATTTACATTGCGGAAAGATAATGGACCAACCGAAGGATTCGAGCCCAGCCACCTTCAGCATGGTTTTGTGTTGAAGTCGCGGACCACAAGGCTAAAGAAGGCCTTTGCTTTTCAATGGTTAGCATTAAGATTGAATTGAGACATATTCAAGGATTTATTCGACCTTTGTATGGCAGCCTATAGTGATGTTTAACTTTCTTTAATAATGATAAGGATTTCATGCGCGCTCGATTTATTTCATCAACCTCAGCTGAAAGGATTGCAAGAATCCAACAACCAATATTACGGTAATTTAAATCTGAATCTCATTTAATAGAATTACCTACAGAGGTCTCAGTAATCATTAGGACGTAACGCCAGAAGCGTAAGAAGAAGAAGGTCTCAATAAACAATTGCCTATCAAAATTAAAATCATTTCATTATCGGTGACATTACTGAAAAAATATATTTACAACAGGAAAAAATTAAAAGCAACAAATGGTACTATAATATTTATCAGTATTTCATTTAGTAGTGCTGATCAATCTTAACATAGCTCTCTCCATGTGGATGGTGGGCATGTCCGTTGCGTTGAACATGAACCTGGAATCCACTCTTGTGGTCCGAGCTGTAATCAACCACACGATGGGTTCCATCAGCTTCGTCCAGAGTGTATTGTCCCTTCACGACATCTCCATCACGATGTTCCCAGGCGCTCTTGTGATCGTGAGTGTACCCATCCTTAACACCGTATCTGAATTTGTACTTTGGGTGCGAGTGATGATGATCCTCTTGCTGATAGTCGAACTTCGGATGGGAATTATGATATTTCTCATGATGATAACCGTGATCTCCTCCAATGTACCGAGCGGAGACCACAACGGTCAAACAGGCAATCAGCACGATGATCTGGATGAAAACAGCGCAAATTTAATTTATGGTTCATATATGGAACCCTTTTTACATACCTTGAACATTTTGGATCTCTTGTGTTGCGAATGCTGTTTGGCGGATTGCTTGCTGTGAATTGATGCTAGATTCAATCCAATAAAGAATTTATATAGGTTTTATTTTTGGGATGACTTTTTCATCAATCAATTATCCGATGGAAGGATTGGAGTTTTCATTTTGTGGACTAAGCTGAGCTTTATGGATAATTTGCTAGACGTTTGACAATTTGCATATCCATTGATTCCATTTTTGGGTAAAATTTACACACTAACACACAAAATAGAAAGGGATGTTGTCAACAAAAATAAGATTTCAAGTTCATTTGACAGCAAAACAAGAACTGAAAATAATTTTAACATACAATTATCAATTTTTCTATGTGTTGCAATTCTTTTTTAATTGTACTTTAATTGACAGTGACATTCAATCAAGAATCACAATTCATATCCGACACGATCGGTTCATATTTCCGAATAGCTGCAATTTGGTTTTCATTTTCACCATTTACCGCACATAAGAGTGAACGGAAAAGCTGACCAACCTCAACATACACCCTACGAGAGTGGAAACCGAAGCTGAATAGAAACATGGAAATGAAAATAGACCGAAGCCATCGAACAGTATAAAAATTCTACGCCTAATTAGATCCAACATCAGTTCATAAAAAGCTTTTGACACTCAGCTATTCCAGCGACAACCATTCACAGGAGATCCAAAATGTTCAAGGTAGGTAGAATTGGTTTCAATATTTGACCTTAGATCAATGTTAAGTTTGATTTGTTCAGATCATCGCTTTGGTTGCCTGTTTGGCTGTTGTTGCCTCCGCTCGGTACTACGGAGGAGATCACGGCTAGGAATATCATCATTCGCATCCGAAG
Source organism: Aedes aegypti (assembly GCF_002204515.2). Lineage (NCBI taxonomy): Eukaryota > Metazoa > Arthropoda > Insecta > Diptera > Culicidae > Aedes > Aedes aegypti. The sequence continues at coordinate 178,030,299 of NC_035108.1, read as the reverse complement.
TACAAGTTCGAGTATGGAGTTAAAGATGGACACACCCACGATCACAAGAGTGCCTGGGAAACCCGCGACGGAGATGTTGTGAAGGGTCAGTACACCTTGGAGGAAGCCGATGGTACCCATCGAGTAGTCGACTACAGCTCGGATCACAAGGGAGGATTCCAGGCTCATGTTCAACGCAATGGACATGCTCATCATCCACATGGGGAGAGCTACGTTAAGATTGATCAGCACTTTTGAACCATTCGTAATGTTGTTTAATGTTTGTTCTACTTGTATCAATAAAACTCCCAAATAAGACTGAAAGCAAGCAAAATGTATAAGTGAATTAGTATCGTAATACCGTATCGTTACACGGTCAGTTATCATCTAATAACTTATTCAGCGATATGATATATGTCAAGTCTTCAGAATAATCCATAGCAATAAGCATCAGAGCTCAAAATTGCCTTGTAAGAAACTATGAAAATTCAAACGAGAAATCTACTTAACGCCTCATATTTTACAGACATCTCAACAATCTTTAAATAGGGAGACGGGTCTGGTGTAGTGGTTAGAACTTTCGTCTCTAACGTCGAGGACCTGGGAATCCCAATCCCCATCGCTCCCTGTATTCGAATTCGCAAGCTTCAAATTAATGGCCAGTTATCAGGTATCAGAAGGCCGGCTCCAAAGGCACGTTCACCACCAGTTGGGACATTTGTGCCACCGCCATATTTGAGCCTATTTCATCATCATCCTGATGGGAGAGGAAAAGGAAGGAAATTAGATTGAAGGGAATAGTGTGGTAAATGCCCTGTATGCAATTGTGAGATCACTTAGAGCAAGGACAATTTTGTCCCAATTCTACAATTCACTGGATTTTTCTCCAGTAGATCCAGTGCCCATAAACGGTAAAAGCAAGAATGTGCTTCTTGTTTCAGATGTATGTGTAGTGGCACAACGTCGAAAAAAGCCTCAAGCGCTGCCGTGGAAGTCGTAGAGAACACACCAGGCATCGCCATCAAACACATCCTTTGGAGATGGCCCAATTTTGATTGAATTCCCAAGTAACAATGATAGCTGAATAACAGTTCATTCAGCTTATATGCAGTTTAAACAGCCTTTTTCAACTTGACAAACTGTTGTTCAGCTACCAATTTTACCTGGGTTGTTCTCAATTCGTCCTTTTGCCAATATTGGTCGAACAACTGTTGTGTAAACCCATTTGATATATTTAGGTTTAGGGCCCCTTATTTGACCGGTGGTCTTTTATGCTTTCTTGACTCTGAAATCAATGTGTGGTGTCCAGGAAAGTTTGGAATCTAGAATGACTCCGAAGTACTTTACCTGATCAGTCACATTAATCTCAAAGCCGCGGTTTTATCTTCCCAGGATAGGATAGAGGACAATAGATGTTTAATCCGGATTAACCGAAAGGCTTTATTGGCGACACCAACTCTCGACTACCTGAAGAGCACTTTGCATCAGGTCGAATAGGGTGCCTATGCAAATACCAACTATCAAAGATAGATAGTCGTCGGCAAATCCATAAGCTGGAAAACCGCAATTATTGAGTTGCTTCAATAGCGTACCTGCTACGAGATTCCACAAAAGTGGTGACAAGACTCCCCCTTGAGGGCATCCGCAAACACTCAATTTTCGAATCGCTGCTTGACGCAATGTCGAGAAGAGATGTCGATGTTTGACCATTTGATGAATCTAATTGGTAAGCATTGTAGGTAGCCCACGGTTTCGTGCAGCTTCCAATATGGCATCGAAAGACACGTTATCAAAGGCACCCTCAATATCCAAGAAAACACCTAAGCAGGATTGCTTCTGATCGAATGCTTTCTTGATACCGTATACAACTTTGTTTGCCAAATTAATCACGGATGTGATGATCGATAATGCGTCCAGAAATTTCAAAAAAAAAGAGGTCAAACTGATTGGTCTAAAACTCTTCGCTTCTTCATACGACGCACGTCCTCCTTTCGGGATAAACTTCACACTAATATCACGCCAGGATCTGGGAGTATACCCGGTAGCAAATCTGCTTGAAAGAAGCTTTTTAAAAACATGTTTGATAAACTCAAATCACTTCTGGAGTAGAACAAGATAAATTCCATCTGCTCTTGAAGATTTGAAAGGGTTAAAGCTATTGAGTGCCCATTGAATCGATTCAGTAGTTACGATACTGCGAGCCGAAGCCAGAGACTCGTAACTACATGAAAAGACATTTGGTTCATCCGTAGATGATATGTCCAAACATCCGGGGAAGTGTGTATTGAATAAACATTCTAAAACATCATCATCAGAAGAAGTAAAGTCACTATTAGGTAAGCAAATTTCGTTCACTTGGAAATCCTTAGATTTTGCAAGGATTTTTGTTCAGCCGACTGACTTCACTCAAAATGGAAACATTTGTACAAAGTTTTTTCCAGCCGCATCGTTCAGCAGAACGAAGATCCTTCTTGTAAGCCTTGCGAACCGTCTTGAACGGCTCTGATCCAGCTGAACGGCGTATGTTCTAACTCCTTCTACATTATTTTCTCAGTCTAGTCAGATCGGAATTCCACCATGGGGTCGCTTTTGTAGTCTTCACAGACCGCAGAGGACATGCTTCTTCAAAAGCTTCCATAATGTAGGATGTTGTAGTATCAACGGCATCATCCAAATCACTTGGATTTTCAATGGACGGAAAATATCCATGAAATTTGGAGTTCCCAGTTTGTTGACCGGGAATTCCTAAAACGCAAAGTCTGTGCAGTTACATTTGAATATTCAAAGAAGATGTAGCGATGATCAGATAATGATTCCTCATCTGAAACATGCCAATTCGTCAACTCGTGACTGATTCTATTCGAGCAGAGCGTTATGTCTAACACTTCTTCTTTATTAGATACCATGGAGGTTGGGCGATTGCCTATGTTAAGTAATCTAAGATTTGTACTACTTAAGTATTCCATCAGAATGTAGCTTCTCAAATTGATATTTGAGCTGTCCCAGATGATGTAATGAGCATTGGCAACAACTCGTTTGAAGTCAACCGTTGGGGATGGTTCATCATGGGGCAAACATTGTGGAAGGGGTGGTAAAATGAACACCTTAAGGATATCATCTTGTTTCTGATAGAAACACGAAGAATATGTATAGTTCTATCACACAAGATCGAAAATAGGGATGTTATATAAAGCAGCAACACGAATTCAGACTAAAAAAGCTAAATTTTCACATATTTTTATCGCTATTAAAAAACGATTGAAATGTTCATTTTACCTGCACTATGTGGGTAAAATGAACAGCTGTTGGTGGTAAAATGAACATCGTGCAAAAAACGTGAGCAAAACTAATATTTTTTTAAATTATCATTGCACTCCCGAAAAAAAAAACTATAAATGATTGTAACCCATTCAAAAAGAAACACACACGTTTCAGATTTGACATCATATCACAACGATATTCACATCACTGGAGATCGTAGTAACCCGCGCGTAGATCCGGACGTCAAAAATTTTCGCTCGCGTTTTTTTTTTTTCTGCTAATTTTGATAATTTAGTGAATTTAGTGATTGTGATTCGGAAAGTAAATAGTGGACGAAACAGTTTCTTTGTTCGGAAGTGTTTATCGCGGATGGGCTGATGGACTGAAGTTTGGTGCTGACTTCCCTCCCTGAAGATTACGAAGGCTCGCGTTTGCAGTTCCTTGGAGAGTTTGAATTTAGTATTGAAGCTAACGACAGAAATAGTCAAGAAAGGTTCAGCTGCTGGTGCTGCAGTTTAAACTTCATCAGAAGGCTTCTGAAGCTGCACCAATGCCTTCAGATTGTGGAAGCTACTAAAGGAACTTGGTGAGAGATTTCCAATTAAAACTTTATTTCTTATATTAATAATTGTTTTGCATATTTGCACATTTATTTTAATTTATAGTTTCAATTTCTGTATAACGGGAAAAGGGCTAAATAAATTTTCATCTCATTTCAGAGAGCGAGCAAAGGCGCTTAAACCAAGGCTGTAAGGCCAGGACATGAGGAAGAAATGCCTATGTCCCAGCCCAGGAGAACAACAATGGAGTGTGCATTAACTTTCTTAGCAACGCCACTCCCAACGATTTTACCTATTTCCCTGAATCGAAACGGTTGGTACGGTTGTCCCCGTTTCTTCCTTTCTGAATTGAAAATGTTTTGGCTATCAGTTTATTCATGCGTGAATAACCTGATCGTCATGATTTTTATCAATTATCTTCAACCCCAAAGTCTGCACAGTGGGCCTGGCCATTTTAATATTTGCATCATATGGTTGATATTCTGCAAATATTAATGCTGACAAGAAAATACCTTTATAAATTTAGGTATTTCCAGGATGCTTTTCAATATTGGCTGTGCAAGCGCTTAGATTAGATTAGATTAGATATCACAACGATATTCACATCACTGAAAAACCTCAAGACCTCCGAGCTAAAAGTTACGTCAGCTCTCATTTTCAAACGTAGTTTTCTAAAATCTTAATTTTCGTTGATATTTTCACTTCAATTGACCCGAACACTCCGATTTATGCTCTAAATCGTCCGTGCGTGATAAAAATTTACTGAAATTTGTTTTTTCTCGGTAAAAGGCAGGGTGTTCATTTTACCACCCCTGTTCATTTTACCACCACTTCCCCTACAGAACAATAGACGTATTTCCTATTGAGGTCACCAACAGAAACATTGATTGTGACAGCACATACATCTCTGGTTGTTAACTCAGAAATGAGGGTAGCAACGATTGCATTGTTACCGAGCACGCACGTACGATGCATGCGCGCGAGTTTGCAATTTCAGGTTTGCTGAAAGTAGCAAAAACTGGGTCCACAAGGTTACCAAGATAGAAGTTCCCCTTACGAAAGTAAGGATCTTGAACTACCGTCACTTGGGCTGTACCATTTTGCATGAGTCTGCTAAGATTGATATTTGCTGTTCTTTAATTTATTTATTTATTTATTCACTGTCTTGAATCTAGTACGATTCCCCAGACTGTCACTTACTCTAAAACTCTAATTCTATTTTTAAACACAGATTTGGATACATTAAAGTCAAACAAGTCACTCACACTATTGAATAATCGAGAACATACACATAACGGATTGTTGAAGCCATAGGAAGTTCTATGCCGTCTGATGAGCAGCAAATCACGTTGTCGCAGATGTCGGTTTGGTGAGTAGAACGAAACATTTTGCAGGAGCGATGGACAGTCAAGATTTCCTCTGATCAAGTCAAACATAAAAAGCCTTTGTAGGTTACTGCGTCTCGAAGAAAGTGTTTGCAAAGCAATGAGTCTGCAGCGTGAAGTGTAATCAGGCAAGTTAAACGGATCCGACCATGGCAGCTGCCGAAGGGCGAAGCGGATGAAGCTACGCTGGACCTTTTCAATCCGGATAATGTGGGTTGTATGTTGTGGAGACCATACACATACAGCATACTCCAAAATACTACGAACAAGCGAGCAACATAACGCCTTGAGAGCATAGATGTCCTTGAAGCAGCTAGCATTTCGTCGAACAAATCCTAAGGCTGCAAACGCCTTCGCAGTTGTAGGATTGACGTGTTCATTAAACCGCAGTTTACTATCCAGAATAACACCTAAGTCTCGGATTGACTTAACGCGTTCCAATGGTTCTGATCCAATCGAATATCCAAATTCGATGCACGATTGTCGACGGGAAAATACAACGGACTTACACTTTTTGATGTTCAACTCCATGCCGTTTTCCATGCACCACAGCTCAAGTTCCTTTATATCTGCTTGTAGCACACAGCAGTCCAGATGAGATGCTATAGTTCTGTATATTTTTAAATCGTCAGCGTAGAACAGCTTTCCCGATTTCAGTCGGAAGCACAGGTCGTTTATAAACAATGTGAAAATCAGTGGCCCCAGAACGCTTCCCTGAGGAACACCAGAAGCAATAGAGAAAACGCTAGAGTGTGTGCCATTAATGTTGACGAATGCTACGCGTTGCGTCAGATACGATCGCAACCACTCCGTTATCCAATCCGGAAAGCCCAAGTGTCTTAGCTTCGCTATTGCTAGTTCGTGTGGCACTTTGTCGAACGCTTTGGAGAAATCGAAGTATATGGCATCTACTTGGCTCCTTTTTTCGATTTCTGTCGATAGGAAGTTAGTGAACATCATAAGGTTAGTTGTCGTTGATCGCTTTTTGACGAAGCCGTGCTGGAGTTCCGAAATTATTGGGGTAGATGCAGCGTAGAGAACATTGTGAACTAAACCTTCAAAAACTTTAGCTACGGAGCATAAAATTGAAACGCCGCGGTAGTTTTCGACAGCATGAGAAGAACCAGCTTTGAAGATAGGAGTGATTGAGGCTTTCTTCCATATCGACGGAAAAGTGCTATTACGAAGCGACTTATTATAGATAATCTCCAGCGGCATTTGCAACGATTCTGCACATTCTTTTAAGACTAACGGCGGCAAATTGTCAGTACCAGCCCCTTTGGTTACGTCCAGATTTTTCAAAGCTGAATATACATCTTGCCGCGAAATATCGAAAGGCGTGAGATTCAGATCGTAAGTTGGGCAATTTCTGAGGTTGTCCGATGAAAACGTTGGTGGATTCGAACTGTACACGTTCTTAAAGCAATCGGCAAACATATTAGCAACATCTTCAGGGCAGCTAGCGATAGTTTTTTTGTAAGTCATTTCAGCAGGAAATCGAGTTGAGTGTTTGCGATTTCGAATAAAATTCCAAAAGGCTGTGGGATCGTGCTTAGCGGTCGTCTCCAAACGAGCGACGTAGCTTCGAAATGCAGCAGTTTGACACTCATTATAACTGGTTTCGATAAGACGTAAATTGTTTCGATTTTCATCAGTTCGCGCTCGAAAATAACGTCTTCGAGATTTGCGAACAACATTGCGAAGATGTTGCAGCTCGGATGTCCACCAAGGATGTTTGTAAGAACAACGCGTGCGTTGTCTACGAGGGACGTGCTCGTCCAAAATTCCGTACAGAATGTCGTAAAAAATACATACCGTCTCGTCGGTGCCCCTACCGTCAAACGATATCTCCCAGTCAATAGCTGAACGAGCATCGTTCAACTCCGCAAAATCACAGCGTTGAAAATCGAAGTCACGCTGTTGGCTCGAATCCTCGGCAAACTGCATACGAGCATCGTTTAAGTCCATACGAAGAACCAGCGGCTTATGGTGATGATCAATTTTGAGGAGCGGTGACGGTGGTTCGATTACCTCAATGTCCCTTGCTTCATTGACAAAAACAAGGTCCAGTAAGCGGCCGTTCATGTTTCGTAGGCAATTGATCTGACGCAGTCCTGAAGCAACCATTGTTTCGACCAAGGCGATTTCTTGTAATAAAGCTCGGGCTGTGAGTTTGGTCGTAGATATATCCCACAAACGTAAACTGAAAACTTTTGAAGCTTGATCTGAACGACGGCTTGTTCGAGGGATTCGCAGTTTTCTAGATCCACCGATCTGCAATTCAATTCCGCCTTAACTGCAATTAGCACTCCTCCACCACGTTGAAGGCTGCTAGTATCCGAGCTCCGATCGCATCGAAATACATTGTAGCTTGAGGCGAATTCGTCATTAGAAATATCCGGGCGTAGCCAAGTTTCGGTGAGTACTACGATGTCATAGTCACAAGAGCATAAATTCAAGAGTAGTTCTTGCGTTTTTGTTCGGATGCCTCTAACTCTAAAGTTTTGATAGTAGACTGTCAGGAAGGTTGAAGAGAAGTTGGAGGGGTACTTGAAGTGGCTGCGCGATTCATCTACGTTGGAAGTGGCTCTTGGACTGGATGATTCGACAGTTGCTGCGATTGGATCGAAGAGGTTGCTCCTGGATCGATGCGTTGCGGAGGTTTCCAAAAATGTCGAGCATTGGAATTGTTGTCAACAAACTCACGAAACTGTATTCTCCTAGGCCATGTTGCTGGATCCATTGCTTTCGATTTGTAATCGTTGTGGACCCCTACCTTAAAGGACACAAACGACAACATTGATAGTGGCTTACCTCTAGCAACCAGGGATCTTACTACCACATCTTCAGTCTGCAAGCGCTCCTTAGCTAGATTGAGCACGTCGTTCTCCGAGACTTCAGGTGATATTTTAGTTAAATACACCCAGAAGTTTTCGTCAGATCTAGCTTCCAGTGCATTGCTTGCTGACTGGCTGGTACCGCAGAAGACTTTTGTTGGTTGTTCCGTATGTTCAGAGGCGTCTTCGTCACGGATGCGCTTAGGAGCGACCTCTGAACTGGAAATGACGTGGAACTGGTGAAAGCACAGCAGGGGACAATTTGTTGAAACCACCTAGGATTTCTTGCTTCAGCTCGGCGATCAAACTATCCTTTATCTCAGTTTTAAGATCCTCGACGACTTTTTGATAAGCGTCTTTGAGTTCCAAAGTAGCGGCGTTTGTCGATATCATTGCATTTTTGAATCGAGAGTTCTTCATCATATCGCAACATCCCTTGCACATCCAAAAAAACGGCCGAGTTTCCGCAAATTTCTTTGTAAAACGATTCCGATATTTTGGCGCACTTGCAATCTCAGCACGAAAAAGACCAGCAGCGAAAAAAACAGATCGATATCTATTAAAAGACGTCAAAGGCAAAAAGCACAGAATGCACTGTGTAAAACGCATAATGAATACAATATTCATAATTTCAAGCTTATTTAGCCTAGAGACTGAAAAAGGGCAACCGATTATCTAGGAGAAACACAAGGTCGTCTGCACCATTGCTCCGAGTAGCACAGGTAGGACACAATACTGCAGAGGGCGTCCTGGTACTCCACAGGCTCCGTTAGCGGTTAGGTTTTATTTAGACCCTCCTAACCATACATTCCTTGGCACGGTACGCGTCACACCTTAAATTAGGGGTCACCTGTGAGGTGGACTTTTACCACCGGAACAGGCAGTCCTTAGTGTTAATTCTTAGCCAATCTTATTAACCGCTAGCAATACTACGCGGCTATCTAGGCTGCTCGGGAAAAGGAGGTTAATATTGATGATTAACTCCGAGTAGCCGGGATCTCTTCCCCAATTACGGTAGCGTATGAGGCGTTCAAAGAGCGATAATCTTCCCATTTCTGATAGTCCTCTTCGCTCTCTGTATTCGAAGCTCCAAATCAAGGCCCAGATGAAAGAATTCATTAATTTTACATGTTCAGTTTATCACATTTTGCTATTTATTCACAATCATTCCGCTCTCCCAAAGATGTTCATGTCTCAATAATGTTGTTCAATATTGGCATAACTTTCGCCATGATGAGGATGATGAGCATGTCCTTTGCGCAGAACATGTAGCTGGAATCCTCCCTTGTGGTCGGAGCTGTAGTCAACAATACGATGTGTGCCATCAGCCTCATCCAGAGTATATTGTCCCTTCACGTGGTCTCCATCACGATGTTCCCAGGCGCTCTTGTGATCGTGGGTGTGTCCATCCTTAACGCCATATTCGAACTTGTATTTCGGGTGCGAGTGATGGTGATCCTCGTGGTGTCCGTAATCTCCTCCATAATACTGGGCGGAGGCAATAACGGCCAAACAGGCAACCAATGCGATGATCTGTCGAGATTTTTAAGAACAGAATAATAAACGGCTACTTTTTCCAGACAGAACAACTTACTTTGAACATCTTGGATCTCCTGTTGTTGTTTGTGTGTTAGAACTGTTGTTTTACCGAGTGCTAACAAGTGACTGCTGCTAACTACAGCTTCCAATACAGCTTTTATAGCGCATAGTTACCCCAATAAAATGCCCACATACCGATCGCCCCGTTTGAGTGGGCACGACAATCATAAAACCGATTTTCATGTGGCATATTGAAAAACAAATTGGGAAATCGGTAGGTATAGCTGCCTAGACAAAACTATTTTCGAATTAAGTTTAATTGAATTAAAATCCATCGCGTGTGTGACACCCTCCTCTCAATTTGCAACATATTTCCAGTCGTAAAACTTGCATATCCAAACCAACCGAGAAACAGAGTTAATAAATTTGATTTTCATTGCCTCTAAAGGTGGAAATCGCTCATGTAGAAAATTGCATTCGTTTTGGATCTAAGCACCGACCAATTCCTGCATGCGTGCTATTTGCAGGGCTTTGAAATTCAAACAAATCATATAGAGAAACTATGCACCATGGTAAGTGAGTATAAAATAACTGCGACAATTAGATTGGACATCAGTTTGTGAACAGCATTCCTTCTAGTTACACTTAGAAACATCAACACAGGAGATCCAAGATGCTGAAGGTAAACTGTATTTATCACATACAATGACTCGAAATTAACTTGTTTTTATCTTTACCTTAAGACCATCGCTCTGGTTGCCTGTTTGGCCGTTATTGCCTCCGCCCAGTATTATGGAGGAGATTACGGACACCATGAAGATCACCATCACTCGCACCCGAAATACAAGTTCGAATATGGCGTTAAGGATGGACACACCCACGATCATAAGAGCGCCTGGGAACACCGCGATGGAGACCACGTGAAGGGACAGTACACTCTGGATGAGGCTGATGGAACACATCGTATTGTTGACTACAGCTCCGATCACAAGGGAGGATTCCAGCCACATGTTCTGCGCAAGGGACACGCCCACCATCCACACCATGGCGAAAGCTACGCCAACATTGAGCAACACTATTAGAAAATTTTAATGAAATTCCTTAGAAATGCTTTGAATAAAAGACTCTTCCCTAACTCTCAAGATGAGGAATGTTTTTATAATTTTGTTCAAAATTCCCTACTTAAAGCTCATGTCTCCCTCTTTAAAGGCTTGAAGATCAAGGAATACATCACACATCAACGCCATCATAGCTGTGATAAGTTTTTTTCCTCTGAATGATCAACAATCGATGTGATCGTCATTGTAAATTGTTCAAAAGCAGTTCAAATATCATTTTTCGTTGTCTTGAATCTTTCTAAACACATTTGGGCAATGATTTATTTTTATTAGCGAATTTACAAATTTTGGTTTTTGATTTTTATGTTTTTTATTTTTTAACATCCGTATCCTTTTTCATTTTTTTCCAAAAGCCTTTTCTGATTACCGTAAAACGGGGTAACTTTGATAGTTTTTTCGAAGAAAACTTCAATATTTATGCATGCTGTTTCAAATAATTACAATTTATATTTTTAAAACAAGTACTGACATCCTAGCTATCGATTGCACTTGATAGATTGCCAAAAGAATTATTCTGAATGGATATATAATTTTTCATATAATCGAAAGTCGGTTTTCTGTTTTGGGGTAACTTTGATAATGCAGTATAAATCGAACAAGATTGAATGAATTACAGAACATTTATAGGGCGTTGCATACCTCTAGGCGTTTAACGCTATATGGAAATTTCAGATTAAGATTACAAAAATGGTCCCAGTTTGTGAAAATGGTTTTCGCTAAGAGATTTGAGACCGAATTCATGTTCTACTATAACTAGACTATCATGAGTAAGTGACGAACTCATTATGACTTAATCAAGTAGTGGTCGTAGAACAGATTGTTTGTAAGCGTTGCAAAAATGCTAAAATCTTGTAAATTTTTAATATTTGCATAAAAATCCTCAAATGCACTTGATTTCAACGGAAATAGCTTTGACATGAAGTGTCATATTAAAACTCTTTACTTTTGCATTCGTTTTTCTTAACTAATTGACAGAAACTTCGTTATTTCGTTCAGTATGTTAGGGGTCTCGCACTATCAAAGTTACCCGCATTATCAAAGTTACCCCGTTTTACGGTACTGATTTTTTGGCAATAACAAAAATTCAAGTTCTTACGGTACTTTTAAAAATATTAAGTTTTTAATATTTTTTCTGGAATATATTCAATTTTGCGTGTAACTAACGGAAAAACAGGTTTGAAATTATTTTAATACAACCAAGCTTTTCTTCCGTTCTAGGTTGATTGTTGAAAAATATAAAATGTACAATTTCTGATATTACACGTTAAATGAACCCCAGACATGTGTAAGTTACATAAAAATACAAGTTAGCAGAAAAAAATTAAAAAATATATAAAAGTTCAAAAGTAATAAAAAAAAACTTCCCTTATATGCGTGTTAAGGCAACGTTTAAGCCAAACATAAAATCATTTTGATTTCTGAGCTACGAAAAAATACAAAACAATTTAAAGTGTATATCATCTGTAGGCGGGGTTGGGTATTAGAGGGTTAATAAAAAAAAATGAATACAGAGATCTAGAAGCAGAGATGCATTTTGAACGCTCATGTTCTGTGAGCGTTCTAAAATGATCCTTCGATTGCTCATGCGTTCATGTTCAGTAAGTTGAACACACACATGATTACTAGATTGATCACGAAGCCGTGATCTTCAAAATCTCGAGCAATCGAGCATTCACTTTGTACCTAGTGTTTCTCCTTTCCCTCTGAACATCAGCAGAGTTTGAAAGATTGTTTTCTATTCCTGCATAAGATCGGATAAAGTAAAGGAAATTTATTTCAGTTGATAGTGTTATTCGAGCACCTCATATTCGGGCTAAAGGTATTCAGAATAAAGCTATAGAATCGACTGTGCACTTCCGTTGTTAGTTAGAAAGAATCTTCGGTAAACAAAATGACGCTGGAAGCGAAATTAAACGGAAACTAAATAAATAATGATGAGAATCAAGTTGTTTTATTTATGTTAAGAATATTTAAAATAATCGACAAAGAAAATGTTCCATTTTATCACTTTGTGAATACTGTAATAATTTAAATGCCTAGATAATTCTTCCGTCCATTACTGCCCATAACTGCATATTTGTAACATTCGACAAAAGTAGGCATTGAGTAAATGGAATACCAAGTGTGCATTTTATGGAAGTATGGGAGGAAACTAAAATTTAAAAAAAATACCAGGAACTCATAAGTGTTTGTTTGAGGTTGATATTTTGTGCAACTCATATCGCATACTAGGTGAATAGTTAGAAAAAAAAAATCTGATAAAAATTTCATTGCTATTACATTACTAAGCTCATTAATAATTTCAATGTGACTGTTATGCGGTTATAATTACCAATGTGACAAAACAACTTGGTATTTTTTTAGAATTTTCTAGAACAATCTCACAGATTTCATTAAGTTAATCGAAAGTATTTATCATTTGATGACTCGCCATGGTATTAACTCCAATTTGTCAAAAATGTCGAATGTGACTGTTATGCAGTTATGGGCAGATTAGTAATGTCATCATTTGCCTTGTCACCGGCAAGCAAGATTCCCTTTATTTTGGTCATTTAAAAGGTTCGATTTGATTGTGAAACTATGAAATAGCATTTTAAGTTGCTTTTCGTTGCAGCAAAAGTTCGTGCATCATGTTGCAGCCTATCGTTTCACATACTTCTTTCGCACAAAATTATTCAAGTTGATCGTGAAATATAAAAAAAATATATTACGAATATGTGTACCATTCGATATTAGAAGTGTGAGGGCAAACCATTCGCATAATCACTTTTTGCTTGTCACGTAAAGTTTGCGTACTAATTTGGTGGCGTTAGAAATATGCTGCAACTTTGTCGAGGTAAATATCGAATGGCGTTTACGGTTGCCTGGAGATGAACAGTGTGCTGTGTTCAAACGTCTGAAATTGTTTGAACTTGAACACGGATCTCGTGAGCACAAGCTTTGAACAGAACGCGTTCAAATGCATCTCTGTCTAGAAGAGTTTTTTGAGGAAGCAGTTTGTTCCTTTGGTTAGAGACAACTTAGATCAATACTAGCTCGTAGGTTTTTGGCGAAACATTGCCTATCTATTCTCCCATAATATACATATGGGACGATGAGCAAAAAATCCAATAAGTAACGCGTCTCTCATATGAACCCCCGAAAATATGCCATAGATCGATAGGACTGTAAGGTACGCTGAATAATATAATTAACAGGTTGTGACCTGAGACGAGTCTGGCGAAGACGGTCTTCTTTTTCTCTGATTGCTGAGTTTTTTTTTCTTATTCCACTCTGTGTTAACATCAATAATGCGCAAGTCGTTCAAACCCTCATATGAACATCTCAGTTAAAAAAAATATTGCATTTGCATCTCACCGAAACATGAATAGCTTTTTGAGTGATATTTCATGCCAGCAAACATAGCAGACATTAGAAATAACTAGTATAGGGTTTAGATTTATAGGCATGTTTGGAAGAACTGTTCTGCTAAGCGAGGTTTTAAATAACAGTTTATTATGTCTGTCTAAGGTTAGTTTGTGGCCAACACTACTACATCATCTAGCCGTTCAAGGCCCGTACGTTGGACAACAATTTGTCGTTTAGATTGTGCTGTTCACACATGGCTCTTCCACTTTGAGTAGTATCCCGAAAAAAAACCATAAATGCTTATAATAAAAACGAGGAAGATCTTTTGTTTATCACCAGATTTTCTAGATCGTTTCCGATAGGGCTGCAGAAACATCATCAGCAATTCGTTCAATAATGTTACCGGAAGTTCATCCAGCGATGCCAGTGATTTTTGCAGAGATATTTCTACAGGAAATTCTTCAGCGATTTCGCCAGGAGGTTCTCCCAGAATACATTAAGTTATTCCCCCAAAGATTCCTCCAGTGAAATCTTTACTAAGATTTCTCCAGGCATTTCTCCAAGCATTCCTTTTCAGGAATTATTGTAGAGATTGTTTTAAGTACTCCTTCAGAGATTGCTCCGAAGACTCTTGAAGTGATTTCTCCTGATATTCCTCCAAAAATTTGTATCTAGAACGCCTCTAAGGTTTCCTCCAGGAAATATCTACAGGGATTTTTGCTCAGATGTCTTGAAGGCTTTTCAGAAAATCCTCGCATAGTCCTCTTAAGATTCCTTTATGAATCATTCCTCAGATTTCCTTCAGGGATCGTTTCAAGAATTTTATCGGGAATTCTTCCGAAGATTCCATCAGAAATTCATCTAAGAATTCTACAAGAAATAACTTCATGAATTATTATAGGATGTTCTCAAGAGTTCAGGTATTTCCTAGGGATACCTCCAGGCAAATCGCTACATGAATTATTCTAAGATGTGAGGTGAATCCTCAGGGAATCTCCTTGAGGTGATCCTGGACCCCTAAAAAATCATGCAGGCGTTCCTCCGAAATATCCTTTAGGAATTCCTAAAGTCATCCATCCATGAATCCCTCGAGGGATTTCATAAAAAAAAATGCCTTCAGGGTTTCCTCAGAGATTTTTTAGAGATTCCTCTAGAAACGCCTTCCCTGAAGAAGTTTTCTGGATAACTTTTTGAAGAGATTCCTAAAGCAATCCCTGGAGCAACTTCTAGAAAAAAAAAATCAAGATGAATCCAATCCCTCGTTAAATTCCTGAGAAATCCACGAAGAAACTCTTGCAGCAGCCTATGGAGGGATTTTCGTGGAAGTCTTTGGAGAAATTCCTGGAATATCCAACATTCTTTTCGATAACGCAGTCTTTGTTTTTTCTAACGGATTTCTCTATCACCTCATCCCTGGAATAATTTTTTTAGTGCAAACCATGTAGAGAATTTTATGGAGCAATCCTTGGACAAACTCCTGAAGAAAAATTTGGACATATCTTAGAGAAATCCCTGGAAAAGTCTCTAGAGAAGCTCATGCAGGAATCTCTGAAGGATTATATAGGTTAATTACTGAAGGACTCATAAGGGCATCTCTGGATAATCTTTAAAGGTATCCCAGGAAAAATCCCTGTATAGATTTTGTTGGTGGAATTTCTAGTGAAATCTCTGGAAAACCAATGCAAAGATTGTTCTAAAAAACCCTGAAACATAACTTGAAGGAATCTATGGGGAAAGTTCTGGAGGAATCTCAGGAGAAATTTTTGGAAAAATCCATGAAGAGATTCTCTAGAATAATTTATGTAAAGGTTTGACTGGAGGTATGCTTGTGAAGATTGGAATGAGGTATGCTTGTGAAGATCTTGGAGGAATCCTCGGGTGCAACATGCTCATTGTATCCTTTCAGCTTTGGCCACCTTCTGGATACTGGGTTCGCCGTAGAGTTGGGCAGGCTCGTGGTTCATCCTTCGCCACCACACACCGTTTTCCAGTACACTGCCCAAGGTCGTCCTAAGCAACCGACGTTCGAAGACTCCGAGTGCTTACAAGTCCTCCTCGAGCATCGTCCACGTTTCATGCCCGTAGAGGTCTACCGGCCTTATGAGCGTTTTGTACATGGTACATTTGGTGCGGGTTAAATCTTTTTTGACTACAGCTTCTTCGGGAGGCCATAGTAGGCCCGACTTCCACTGATGATGCGCCTCCGTATTTCATGGCTAACGTTATTGTCAGCCGTCAGCAAGATCAAAGGTAGACGAACTCGTCTATCGTAACACTGCTACCTAGGGGAGCCCTGCCGCGCTCGGCTCCACCATTTATCACCAGTCCAACTTTTGCTGCCTCGTGTTTCAGGCTGGTGTACAGGTCTGTCACCTTTTCTTATGTTCGGCCGACAATGCCCATATCATCCGCGAAGCAACCAAATTAACTGGATCTCGTAAAAATCGTACCCTGGCTGTTAAGCCCGGCTCTCCGCAATAACACCTTCTAGCGCAATATTGAACAACAGTCCAGTGTCGTGGTCCCCGGCGGAATCCAAACGAACTAAAGTGTTCATATGAAACTTTCACACAATTTTGAACACCTTCCATCGTCGTTCTTATCATTCTCGTGAGCTTCCTCGGAAAGCTGTTCTCGAGAAGGGGATACCTTTTCATGTATATGTGGAGGAATCCTCGGAGGAAATTCTGAAGAAATCACTAGAGAAATATCTTGAGTAATCCTTGAAGAGATTGTCCTAGTGTAACTCCTGAAGGAAACCCTGGAGTAGACCTTGAAGGTATCTCTGCAAGGATTCCTGGAGAAATCCTTGGAAAAGTTTATGGAAGATTTTCTAGAGGAATCTCTGGAGTAATACCAGATGGAAATGTTTGAGAAATCTCTGGAGAAATATCAGGAGAAATTTCTGAGTACTTCTGTAAGAGTTTCTAAATTAGATCGTTGGAGAAATTCCTTGAACAATCCCAGTAAAGATTTGACTGGAGGAATCTATGAAGACTGCTTACCTTCCTGCAGGAACTCCTTGTGAAATCTCGAAAAATGTAGATGTAAATGTAAATATTTCTGGACAAACATTTGAAAAGGGCCATTTGGTAAACAATGGCTTTGCAAGACACTGTTGAGCCCAATTCAAGATCTCTTGAGCCCGATATTCTCCATTGTTTGTTCAGATTTTCTTGCAGGAATCTCTGTCGAATGTCTGGAGACTGTTTTGGTGGATTTTTGGTAAAATCCCTGGAGGAAATTTTGAAAGAATTCCCGGAGAAAGCTCTGGAGATATATTGAGAGGAATTTTTGAAGGAATCTCTGGAGGTTGTCCTGAAGAAACTCCTGGAGCCCCATTCGAACTGGTCCCAAAATTGCGATTGCTGGCAGAATTTATAATTCGTCAGCGATAAAATATCTTTTTATTAATAAATAATGGGGCCTACCTTAGCCGAGTGGTTAGAGTCCGCGGCTACAAAGCAAAGCCATGCTGAAGGTGTCTGAGTTCGATTCCTAGTCGGTCCAGGATCTTTTCGTAATGGAATTTTTCTTAACTTCCCTAGGCATAGAGTATCATCGTAGCTGTCACACGACAGAAGAATGCGAAAATGGTAACTTTGAGAAAGAAAGCTCTCAGTTAATAACTGTGGAAGTGCTCATAAGAACACTAAGCTGAGAAGCAGGCTGTGTCTCAGTGAGGACTTAATGCCCAAAAGAAGAAGCATGTTTTATGACTCGTCGAATGATGTTGATACAATATATTATTATTTTCTTTTCTAACCCGGCCATAACGGAAATGGTATTTGAGTATGATAATAATTTTATACTTGAGAAGCCGGAAAAGCCGTTGCGATAAACGCGCAGCTTTTAAGCAAGACCAAGCTGAGGGGCATGGGTTGGGATCCCACTGGTCGAGGGTCTTTTTTGATTGGACATGTTCTCGGCTTATCAGAGTATTGAGTATCTACCACATGATATACATATGCAAAAATGGTCAGCCAGCAAACGAAGCTCGTAGTAAATAACTGTAGAAATTCTCATAATAATACTCATAAGAACTAAGAAGCAGGCTCTATCCTGGTTGGGACGTAACGCCAGAAACAAGACGACGAATTTTATGTTTGATTTTTGGTATTGTGTCTATTTAGATCTGGATGAAAAATCTTGATTTTGGAGCTGTCGCATGATGAAACTATATGATGGTCTAAAAATGTCCACATTATATCCTACCGGAACCAGTACCGGATAATTCCGACCAGATCCAGCCATTTCTCAATGTAAGGAGTGTATCGAAAAGTAGTCGCAAACATTCAAAACAGTTTAAAAAAAATATTGGGTTGAACCTACAAACAATTTTTTGATCAGATATGCTTTACCAGGATTGGGAAAAAATCTGAAATTCATTCTACGGTAGACAAACAAAGCCAATCGCAGTCAGCGAAGCCAGTGAAACTCACGCCCATCGCTGCTGTAGGCAAAGAGCCTTGAAAATTGCAAAACACCCGTTGCTAAGGGCAACCCTTAATTACTGTAGAAAAATGTTCTATTTCCCGCATTTAGAGCCTTCAATTACACTAACGATTTAGAAAATTCATGCACCCAACATAGGCTACTTGATGAGATGCACGTTTTTGAACTACTGTACTGGGAAAGCCACGTGGTTTTTGCGAAATTCAAGCCTACTACTAATACCATTCCCAGCACTGTGCTTTACAATGTATTTAAAAATTATGATGCGGTGATATTGTTTCAATAAAGTGGCATTTTGTATGATAATTTTGCAAATTACTAACAGATGTCGATGAAAATCTTGCACACCTCTGAAAAAATTTATATGTTAATAAATGTGTTAGATTTTAAGAAAAAATGGTTTTTGTTTATGCTAATATATTCTGTGCCACAACTCTCATGACATAGTGTAAAACATATTTTGAAAAATTCATTAACAAACATTTGAGAGCAAATAAAAAAATCGAAAAAAGTCGATTTTTAAGGACCTTTTTTTATGTTTTCATTCTACTCGTTAATGCTAATATCAAACGATTGTAACGAATCAATTTTTTTTTATTGGAAAAGTTTCTTTGCATATTTATGAAGCAACGTAAGCAAAAAATGGTACTCTATATAATTACCGCACGCTATGTCTGAACCAGACGATTATAAAAATTGAATGTACATCGGATTTTTCCTCACTAGAGTTCAGTATTTGGGTTATATTTTCATAATCGGAAAGTTTTAAAATATTCCATCGGTGAAATTTTGATTTTTCCACTTTTTAGCCATATTTCATACAAAATCCCATGAAAATCACGTTTTCGACGCATTTCAGCCCATACAAAAAGTATGGAAAAAATTTCACCGACAGAATATGAAAATATAGACCAAATACTGTACACTAGCCAGAAAAAATCCGATGTACATTCGATTTTTATAATCGTCTAGCTCAGACATAGCGTGTACCGCTGTATGTGACAGAGCTTCAAAAGTGGAGTATATAAAAGTGACTTTCTAATACCGACCTTATTTCAATAATTGGGCTTTCTTAGAGAAATAATTTATTTTTTTGAAATCCATTTCAAGTGCTGTGTGAAGTAAACATATTTTCCGATGGAATAAGCTTCTCATCCTATTTTGTTTGATATACATTTTGTTCAATACAATTCATCAAATCTTCAGAAAACACTTGAAAAATGTAATTATGTGCAAGATTTTATTTTCTATGGTTAATAAACCTTGTTGTATTTATATAAAGACTGCATATTATTCAATATTTTTTAGTTGCTTCAATATTTGATGAAATGGTGAAGATTTGCGTGAAAAAAGCTTTCAAAAAGATGTACTATGCTCTGAGATACACCGTTTAAATGTTTGCAACTACTTTTCGATACACTCCTTAGATCCTATTGATGTTTTTGTAAATCGGAATGAAAACCATGAAATTTAAACCATCGTACCAAACATGCGTATGAACTACTGAAGGTGCCCTTGTGACCAGATTGGCTATACTCACAAAAAAAGTCCGGCGGTTCTGGCTAAAAGAATGTAAATCGGTTCAATAATAGATTTTTTGGAGCGACCCAAAGTCATGGGACATTTTTGACACTTAATGTATAGTGCGAAAAAAACAATTTTCACGTCTTAACTTTTTCAAACCTCAATTGTTTTCTATAATATTTATCGTGAAGATCTTTTACTTGAATAGCATTCGCACCACCATAACATTTTTAAATATTTGTTTTGAATTGAACAAGAAATCATGACAACTACCGAAAAGCTAAACATTACTTTGCAATTGAATTAAATGGACAAATTGATGTGAAGTTTTGCAAAAAAGTTTCACGTCTTCTCGGTGAGAATCGAAGTAACGACTCCCAGACCTTTAGTTAGGGCGCGTTACCCCTACGCCACGAGAGGACTCGTGGACGCAAAAATTAACCTGAATTCGATTTCAGCTCAATAACCATAAAAGAAACTCTCTCCAACCATCATGAATTCATGAAATGAAACTCTTTCCCACTCTAACTTTTGCCCCACTTTACTCTACGAAAAGATCCTGGACCGACCGGGAATCGAACCCAGACATTTTCTGCATGACTTTGTTTTGTGGCCGCGGACTTAGTAGTAAATGAAATGTCATTTGTGATTAACAAAAGGTCATAATATTTTAATTTAATTTTACCAGATAAGAATGATAGAATTGCCTAACACAGATCCAGTGCTAGAAATGGTAATAGTCTTCTTCTTCTTTTTGGCATTAACGTACCCACTAGGACAGAGCCGGCTGCTCAGCTTAGTGTTCTTAAGAGCACTTCCACAGTTATTAACTGAGAGCTTTCTTTGCCAAAGTTCCCATTTTCGCATTCGTATATCGTGTGGCAGGTACGATGATACTCTATGCCCAGGGAAGTCAAGGAAATGTCCTTTACGAAAAGATCCTGGACCAACCGGGAATCGAACTCAGACACCTTCAGCATGGCGTTGCTTTGTAGCCGTGGACTCTAACCACTCGGCTAAGGAAGGCCCCGAATGGTAATAGTAGTAGGCTTGAATTTCGAGAAACTCACGTGGCTCTTCCCAGGGTTGGGTGATAACATGCCGAAAAACAAAATGTCGAATGCCAAACATCGAATGCACAATGTACAGTAGTTCAAAAACGTGAATCTCATCAAGTAGCCTATGTTGGGTGCGTGAATTTTCTAAATCATTAGTGTCATTGAAGGGGGCCCAGATACCCGACTAGACGGAAAAAAACAAGATTATAACAGAATGTGTTCCCCTGATATGATTTTTTTATATCACCAGTTGTTATAAAACATGTACGTTAGTAGTTAAAATAACAAAAATTCTAACAAAATTTGCACCAAATTAAACTAAAATATAACAAACCCTGTTACAATTATATCAAAATTATTACAGAATGTGTTGCAAGGATGTTACAAAATAACAAAATTATTACAAACTATGTTACTGTTTCTGACATCGGATGTTATTTGCAACAAACTTATAAATGCGATGTCAAAAATATAACAAATGTTGTTATAAATGTGTTACTAAAAATATAACAAGTTGAGTACAAAGCCACCTTGATAACAACATTTTATCAACTTCTGTTATTTTTAACAGCTGCTGATAGGAATGTGTTATAATTTTGTTATGTGGTTCTGGTCGGGTAGCCGTAGCGGTAAACGCGCAGCTATTCAGCAAGACCAAGCTGAGGGTTGTGGGTTCGAATCCCACCGGTCGAGGATCTTTTCGGGTTGGAAATTTTCTCGACTTCCCAGGGCATAGAGTATCTTCGTACCTGCCACACGAAATACGCATGCAAAAATGGTCATTGGCATAGTAAGCTCTCAGTTAATAACTGTGGAAGTGCTCATAAGAACACTAAGCTGAGAAGCAGGCTCTGTCCCAGTGGGGACGTAACGTCAGAAAGAAGAAGAAGAAGAAGTGTCATTGAAAGCTCCTAATTTGGGAAATGCAGCAAAATAGAACATTTTTGTTTGGTATTTTGCTATTTTCAAGGCTTTCTGCCTACAGCAGCGATGGGCTTGAGTTTCACTGGCTTCGCTGACTGTGATTTGCTTTGCTTGGCTACTGTAGAGTGAATTTCAAGATTTTTCCCAATCCTGCAAGAACACCTAGCTATAGGAAATAAATGTAATTTATTGTATGGACAAATGACCATGAGGGGGAGGGAGTGGGTTCTGAAATTCAAAAAAATGACCACGTGGTTAATGGACAGCCACTGAGGGAGATAAAAAAGAACAACTAAGAATAATCAGCACTTTCAAAAGATTTGTAAATCATTTTAGATTATGAAAATTTATCTTAACAGTCTCGACAATCACAATCATTGTTAAGATTGCGTCAAATAGAGTATGCCATATGCCAAACAAACGCCCAACAACTTGCTCTCACTTGACTACGCAAAAGGCACTGTCAGCACAGGTACCGCTGTTGATGTCGGTAGGCATAAGAGAAACGGTTCGTTGACTAATGCCGCCCGTCAAGGTGAGAGACAATTTGGCGTGTTTCGTTCGGCTCGTTTGTGGCTTTTCTGCCGCCCCATATGGTAACATGGAAATCCGCAGGAAAATCGAAGCCAATACCGCAAACGACGAAAACTCGCTTAGGAATGGTATAAAAAATCTGTGACCAATGAAGTTTGCCATCAGTCCACTGACGCCCAAATCAATACAAACACCTAGTTAGCAGGAGATCCAAGATGTTCAAGGTAAGATAGGCCAAAACCAATTTTACGCAGCGGTAGCGACTGTGGGAAATTACATTTTGTTTTGTTTTTCAATCAGATCATCGCTTTGGTTGCCTGTTTGGCCGTCGTTGCCTCTGCTCAGTACTACGAAGGAGATCAAGGTCATCATTACGAGGATCATCATTCACATCCAAAGTACAAGTACGAATACGGAGTCAAGGATGGACACACCCATGACCACAAGAGCCAATGGGAACATCGTGATGGAGACCACGTGAAGGGACAATACACTCTGGATGAGGCTGACGGCACCCATCGCGTAGTTGACTACAGCTCGGACCACAAGGGAGGATTCCAGCCACATGTGCAACGCGTTGGACATGCTCACCATCCACATGGAGAGAGCTATGCCAACATTGAACAGCACTACTAGTCAAAATGTTAAAAATTCTTTAGCGCCCACCAATAAACCTTAGTTCCTCTACATTTGAAAGAATTTTTATTTCAGAGTGTTTGGTCCATTGATTGTGTCACCTGCTTCTGAGGGAACTAGCGATAAGACTGAAAGTACATCCATTTGTCATGCAATGCGGTATCGAACAACATCAAGTGATTGTATCATGGAGCACCTCACTAACCAAAGGTGACTCCTAGAACCTTAGCTTATCTCACTAGCCCAATATCTATGACAACTGTGGAGATACAGAGATATATTCGGTCGTTAGTAACAATGGTTATCTAACTGACAGTCCTTTCCTTCCTCGATGACCGTATTGACGTGGCCAACTCCGTTATTGAAATTTGAATTCTCAATTTGTACACTTTGAGAATTATCAGATAATACCAATCCCCATTTATTAAATCTTTGGGCAACTTCGATTGCATTGGTCAATTACGGAGTGCAAGTACGAAGTGGTCATCCATGTTCATGCCCTCATGCTCATTTGAAAGAGTTTTTATTTTACCACTGGTAATTCAATTGATCATTAATTGATTATTGCCAAGTTAAAATGCTTCTACCATTATTCTAACTTCATTCACGAACACAGTTCTCGACTGTCAGTTGGCGCCGTAGCATAAACGACCAAATAATTATGGCCAATTAGCGCTTCGGTGTACGCGGACAGGTAAGGTAATGAGACATGGAACTGCCGAAGCAAAACAACACCCAGACAGAACAATGAGGAAGACATTATGCACAATTTTCACAGAAACCAGTCGTCCCATCCAGTCGCCGGTTGACCTTCGCGTGCGTCACTCTCAAGTCTCAAGTGACGTGCATGGATTATCGTAAGCTGCATTTATAGTTGACTTCTTGTGAACATGTGCATGATGATTATGTTTAATAACCGAGCGTGTAATGAGGTGAGCCTCATAAGACGAGACAGATGTGTTTTTGTGGATTACCCGTTCGAGTGGAATCTTAAATAATAAGAAATTGTTGGTCCTCAAAAGCCGATGATGACACCTTGAAAGTTTTCAGTTACGTTTCAATCGTGAGGTTTAATTTTCAAAATTTATATTTTTCGATTCTGAAAAACGATTACACTCTGTGTTCTTGGAAGTGTTTTTAAAAACAACCTAAAGCAATAAAACAGTAATTTTCAGTGCTAAAATAAAAAACGGTACTTTTCAGTGCTACTAAAACAGTACTTTTCAAAACTATTTTTCTACTATTGATCCCTTTACGATCCTTGTTTGGACCCGTGCCTTCGATTTTTCGTTGGACCCGTTGGCGAAAGCTAGCGGTGGTAATCCTTCTTGGACACCATCTTGGGAAAAAACCTCTTAGAAGGTCTCGTCTTCTTTCGTTTATTCACTAAACATGATTGCAACTACAAACAAAAGGAAGGGTGAATCTCTGAATTCACTACTTCCTTCCAAAAAAGTGGGTTTTAAAACTGTCACTACACGTGGCAAGAATGGAAGAAAGGACGTTTCTCCGGAATGCGAACTTTCTTCCAAGGGTGAAATGGATAATGTTGATAATTGTATCGAAATGAGCAATCAGTTCGATGCTCTAGACAAATTTTCCGTAAATCAAATTGAAGCAGCCTCTAGCACAGGCTCTTTGATTCAAGTGAGGAAGCAAAGAGTGCCACCTATCGAGGTCAGTTTTTTAGAATTTGGAAGATTTAGGCAGGAGATCTTGAACTCCATTAGGGGAATCAAGGTCTCCTTCCAAATCGCAAAGAAAGAAGACTGTCGCATTTTGACGGAAACTCTTAAAGATTGCGAACTTCATCTCAAACAGCTTGAAAAGAAGAAGCACATTTTTTTTTACTTATGACGACAAAACTGAACGTTTGTTCAAAGTCGTCTTGAAAGGTCTCTCAAGTCTCTTACTTGGATTACCTCCAGTCCAAGTAATCATTATGAAAAAGAAAACCCAATCTGGCATTATTCGGAAAGGGCTTTCTCAAGAATATTATTTAGTTCACTTTAACAAAAAAGATCTAAATAATAAGCTAGACTTATGTTCGATGTCCGTGTGACATGGGAACATTTCCAGAAACCTGGAGGAAATTACCAGAAACCCACTCAGTGCCGTCGGTGCCAAAAGTTGGGTCATGGTACAAAAAATTGTCGCATAGATGCTAAATGCATGATTTACGGAGGTTCTTCTCACGCTAAGGACGTCTGCCCAGTGAAGGAAGATACCACCAAGTTTATATGTTCGAATTGCGTGGATAATCAAAAGTCAAATTTTTGGGCTAGCCCTTCGCGAAGGAGGTCGTTTCCGAAATTTGCCTGTAGAGTGTCGAACAATGCTCATTTTTCAGTAAACGATCGCTTGATCAAGAATCATACCCATCAGAAAGATCTTAATCATGCTCATTCACAAACTAATTTTAATCCGTTGGGTAGCCGTTCGAATCTTTCAATTTCCAATGTATCAACCCACGGAAAATCCTTTGCCGATATCGTAGCAGATAATTTGAACTCCTCCCCTATTCGTACTATGAGTACCCATCCTACTTGTTTCAAACCAAATGGAAAAAACCCTGCCGCCACAGGAAACTTCTACTCCGCCTCTTCGTCTACCGAAAATTCTAACGGAAAATCATCATATGTACCCCCTTCAAGTGATATGTCTGCCTCTGATTTTAATTTTCTAACTGAATAATTGAATCTAATGATTGATGCAATGTTCAAAGCCACCAATATGGGATCATCCAAAAATGACGCCCATCATTAGGGGCAGGGGGGGGGTATGAATGTGTGACAGTGAATGTATTGGGTATTGGAAAAAGCGTGACAGAGGGGGGAGGGGGTCTAGAAATCCAGAAAAACGATGGACGTTACATTTGAATCGTCCCTATGACTGAAGTAGTCCAAGTTGGTGTAAAAGTTACTAATCAAATTGTTATTGGATAACGTTTTTTTAATGGATCCAATAAATAATAATTTAAATATTTTAAATTGGAATGCTCGTTCCTTGGATGATAAAGAGGACGAGCTGTTTAATTTTCTTACAGCTAAAAATTTGCATATAGCAGTTATTACTGAAACATATTTGAAACCTGGATCCAAACTTAAAAAAGATCCTAATCCTTTTTTGTTCATCATAATGATCATAATGCATGTAGGGGAGATGCAATCATCATTCATAGGCGTATAAAACATCAACTGTTTTCGTCATTTAAAAGTAAAGTTTTTGAAACTTTAGGTGTTTCTGTTGAAACACAGTTTGGTAACAGTAGCTTACGGAACAAGTTGCAGAATGATGATTTTTACAGCACGAGTCGTAAGTTTATCCTACGAGGCATGCCGAGTGGGATAATTACGACGAGTGCTGTAAAAATCGAGTGCTGCAACGAGTTACGTACAACATTTTTTGCAATTTCGTTGAAGGCCACTTGATGGTATCAGAAATTATATCGGAATGCATTCACCATTATTTTACAATTTCTGAAAAATTGTTGTGTAATGATTCATTACACAACTCAAAACAGTTGCGTAATGAGAAAGCGTTGCGTAATGAATCATTACAGCACTGGATTCAGTTGCGTAATGACTATTCCCGCACTGAATACTTCCATGCAGGAAAGTAGGCCGTTTTATGACAGATTGGCGTGATGGAAAACAGCCTATTACGATGAGAAATTGCAAAAATATACTTTCATAGCTGCCTATTTGCCTTTTCAATGCTCTGTACAGCAAGTTAATTTGCTCCGAACTGACTTGCGAAAATTGACTCGCAATAATTCAAAATTTGATGTCATTGGTGACTTTAATGCCAAACATTGGTCATGGAATAATTCTCAAAGTAATTCCAACGGCAGAATATTATTTGATGAGTGCTACGATAACCCTACGATTGATTTGGTCCTAACCGACTCTAGTCATCGTTGTAGCCAATTAGTTACTCATGCTGACTTTGAGTCTGATGATGTCCCTGTCACGTTTCAAATATCCCATGAAGCGATTCTCAATCCTATCAGCTCCACTTTCAATTATTTTCGAGCTGACTGGAATATATATGAAACGTATATTGACTCTAATCTTGATGTTAACATTTCTTTATAAACAAAACTTGGTATTGACAATGCTCTTGAAACTTTAACAAATTCCATTGTTGAAGCCAGGAGCATTGCAATTTCAAAATGTGAAGAAAAATTTGAATCCGTGATTATAGACGATGATCTTAAACTCTTGATCCGTCTTAAAAACGTGAGGAGAAGGCAATTTCAACGCACTCGCGATCCTGTTATGAAAATTATATGGCAGGATTTGCAGAAAGAAATCAAGAAACAAAAATTTTGAAAATAAAATTTCTCAATTAGACCCTGGCTCTAAGCCCTTTTGGAAATCATCTAAAATTTTGAAAATACCTCCACAGACAAACAGACGTCACACTCTCATCGCTGTCCATCGATCAACTTTTTAACGATCGATTCGAATATCTGGTTAGTGGTCAATCGACCACCCGCAGCGCTCGCATCGTTTTTGTTCGTGTTTGACGTTTACACACTACCGCCACCTGTTGGTCCATCGGCCAACTACAGTGTTTTTAGCATTGGGCGTACATGTTTTCGCGACTATGATTTTGATCGCAATTTGTTCTAAGTGTTACGTCTGTTTCTCTGTGATACCTCAGAAGCCAATACCGGCATTGGAAGAGGAAAACAAATTAATACTTACCTAGGATACTCGACTGGAAGGATTTTAGCTGTGATTTTACGGCTTTCTCAGTCTAGGGAAATCAAAACGAAAAGTTTTGTTTTGCCCAACGTTTCGGCACTCTGTATTTGGCCCGTTTTTCGTTTTGGTAGACAGTTTTATCCTTGATAAAGGCCAAATACAGCGTGCCGAAACGTTGGGCAAAACATAACTTTCCGTTTTGATTTCCCTAGACTGAGAAAGCCATAAAATCACAGTTAAAATCCTTTCAGTCGAGTATCCTAGATCAACACAGAGATGGCTGACTTACATGGTAGCTTCATTAATACTTACTTAGGACTTACTTTAGGACTATTTACTTACTAAATACTTTAGAACTTACTAGTCCAATTGAAAATAAAGTTACTCAGGACTTCGAAAATATTCTCAATCAAGAGAACAGCAGAAGCTTCTAGCTATCGTCCAATCAGTTTGCTTTCCTCCATCAGTAAACTTTTTGAAGAGATCATTTTAAACAGAATGATGGGCCACATCAACAAAAATTCAATTTTTGCCAATGAACAATTTGGATTCCACCACGGACATTCGATTGTTCATCAACTTTTACGTGTAACAAATTTGATCCGTTCCAACAAATCTGAAGACTATTCTACTGGTCTTGCTCTTCTTGACATAGAAAAAGCATTCGACAGTGTTTGGCATGAAGGTTTGATCGTAAAATTGAAAAACTTTAATTTTCCAACATACATTGTTAGAATAATTCAAAGTTATCTGTCAAATCGTACACTTCAGGTTAATTATCAGAACTCCAAATCTGAAAGACTTCCTGTGAGAGCTGGTGTTCCCCAAGGCCAATATTATACAATATTTTCACATCTGACTTACCTGAGTTACCTCAGGGATGTCAAAAATCATTATTGGCGGATGACACATGCCTCTCCGCCAAAGGACGAAGTCTGCGTGTCATCTGTACTGCCCATGATGGCATAACTGTCCCATATTGATTTTCGAACCAACACCTTTTTTCATCGCAACATTCATGTTTGAATATGCACTTTACTAGGCATATGAAAATGTATACACTTTGTTTGAAAATGTTGTGGAAAAATATGAAGTATATTATTAATATCAAGGCATAACAGTCTCTATATGAACTTTGAACCCCAATTACAATTGTAAAACTGGAATTATCTTCAACTTTATATTTTTTACTGATCAATATCAGCAAATTGAGTATTCGGTGGGGTGGAGCTAAATGAATATTGCATTCAAAAATTTACTACAAAATTATAAACATTTGTATGAAAATGCAAACTTCAAACTTTGAGCGCTGTTTTCTCAATGCCTACTAACTCCATGTGGGACAGTTATGCCTTTATGTGCAGTATAGTCGATTGCAAAAATAGTTTGGATATTTTTTCTTCATACTCGCAAAAATGGAAGATTTCTCCTAATGCTTCCAAAACTTAAAACTATTAATATTCCCACATAAACCTAAAGCTCTTTATTTGAAACCTTCAAGTAGAAATGTTGTCACGATGAGAGGGGTTCCAATAAATTGGTCAGATGAAGTTAAGTCTAGGGCTCATGTTAGATAAGAATTTAACTTTCAAAAATAACAGTGAGGGCATTCAAGCCAAATGTAACAAGTATGTAAAATGTCTGTATCCCCTTATTAATAAAAATCCGAACTTTGTCTTAAGAACAAGCTTTCGACATTCAAACAAACTTTCAGGCCAGCCATGTTGTATGCTGTACCAATATGGACTAGCTGTTGTAATACCAGGAAGAAAGCTCTGCAGAATATTCAACATAAAATTTTGAAAATGATTCTGAAGCTTCCTCCATGGTAACTATTTACATAGAATATCCAATATTGGAACATTGGACCAAATGTCGAATAAAATAATCATTTAAGACAAAAATCGTTGCAATCTTCTGTTGCCACGATAAATGCGTTAAGAAAATTGAAACCGTTTTTTATGAGCAGGTGAAATCAACTCGCCTGTAAAAAATCTGAACTGCTACGGCAAATGAAATGTAATATGTTGTTAACAAAATGTTGATAAAAGCTTAAATTTGTTTTAACAAATTAGGATGATAGTGTTGTGAATACCTAGATATAAGTAATGAATGTAATATTTGGAATGATACCAATAAAGAAAAAAAAAACAACAATTAGAATTCAAATTGTTACTTGGGTACCTAAGTAAATTTTACACAACAAGGAATATAATGAACAACCCTATCGCCACGTTCATCGTCTACCATACAT